>NW_026600484.1:0-210000 GCF_029448725.1 Salvelinus fontinalis
GGCAGTGGGTTGATAGATGTCTATTCTCCTTTATGGCTCTAATCTGATAGTGGTAGTGGTGTGATAGATGTCTAGTCTCCTTTATGGCTCTAATCTGATAGTGGTAGTGGTGTGATAGATGTCTAGTGTCCTTTATGGCTCTAATCTGATAGTGGCAGTGGGTTGATAGATGTCTATTCTCCTTTATGGCTCTAATCTGATAGTGGTAGTGGTGTGATAGATGTCTAGTCTCCTTTATGGCTCTAATCTGATAGTGGTAGTGGGGTGGTAGATGTCTAGTCTCCTTTATGGCTCTAATCTGATAGTGGCAGTGGTTTGATAGATGTCTATTCTCCTTTATGGCTCTAATCTGATAGTGGTAGTGGTGTGATAGATGTTTAGTCTCCTTTATGGCTCTAATCTGATAGTGGTAGTTGTGTGATAGATGTCTAGTCTCCTTTATGGCTCTAATCTGATAGTGGCAGTGGGTTGATAGATATCTAGTCTCCTTTATGGCTCTAATCTGATAGTGGTAGTGGTGTGATAGATGTCTAGTCTCCTTTATGGCTCTCATCTGATAGTAGTAGTGGGGTGGTAGATGTCTATTCTCCTTTATGGCTCTAATCTGATAGTGGTAGTGGGGTGATAGATGTCTAGTCTCCTTTATGGCTCTAATCTGATAGTGGTAGATGTCTAGTCTCCTTTATGGCTCTAATCTGATAGTGGTAGTGGGGTGGTAGATGTCTAGTCTCCTTTATGGCTCTAATCTGATAGTGGTAGATGTCTAGTCTCCTTTATGGCTCTAATCTGATAGTGGTAATGGGGTGGTAGATGTCTAGTCTCCTTTATGGCTCTAATCTGATAGTGGTAGTGGTGTGATAGATGTCTAGTCTCCTTTATGGCTCTAATCTGATAGTGGTAGTGGGGTTTTAGATGTCTATTCTCCTTTATGGCTCTAATCTGATAGTGGTAGTGGGGCGATAGATGTCTAGTCTCCTTTATGGCTCTAATCTGATAGTGGCAGTGGGTTGATAGATATCTAGTCTCCTTTATGGCTCTAATCTGATAGTGGTAGTGGGGTGATAGATGTCTAGTCTCCTTTATGGCTCTAAACTGATAGTGGCAGTGGGTTGATAGATATCTAGTCTCCTTTATGGCTCTAATCTGATAGTGGTAGTGGGGTGGTAGATGTCTAGTCTCCTTTATGGCTCTAATCTGATAGTGGCAGTGGGTTGATAGATATCTAGTCTCCTTTATGGCTCTAATCTGATAGTGGTAGTGGGGTGGTAGATGTCTAGTCTCCTTTATGGCTCTAATCTGATAGTGGCAGTGGGTTGATAGATGTCTATTCTCCTTTATGGCTCTAATCTGATAGTGGTAGTGGTGTGATAGATGTCTAGTCTCCTTTATGGCTCTAATCTGATAGTGGTAGTGGTGTGATAGATGTCTAGTCTCCTTTATGGCTCTAATCTGATAGTGGTAGTGGGGTGGTAGATGTCTAGTCTCCTTTATGGCTCTAATCTGATAGTGGCAGTGGGTTGATAGATATCTAGTCTCCTTTATGGCTCTAATCTGATAGTGGTAGTGGGGTGGTAGATGTCTAGTCTCCTTTATGGCTCTAATCTGATAGTGGCAGTGGGTTGATAGATGTCTATTCTCCTTTATGGCTCTAATCTGATAGTGGTAGTGGTGTGATAGATGTCTAGTCTCCTTTATGGCTCTAATCTGATAGTGGTAGTGGTGTGATAGATGTCTAGTGTCCTTTATGGCTCTAATCTGATAGTGGCAGTGGGTTGATAGATGTCTATTCTCCTTTATGGCTCTAATCTGATAGTGGTAGTGGTGTGATAGATGTCTAGTCTCCTTTATGGCTCTAATCTGATAGTGGTAGTGGGGTGGTAGATGTCTAGTCTCCTTTATGGCTCTAATCTGATAGTGGCAGTGGTTTGATAGATGTCTATTCTCCTTTATGGCTCTAATCTGATAGTGGTAGTGGTGTGATAGATGTTTAGTCTCCTTTATGGCTCTAATCTGATAGTGGTAGTTGTGTGATAGATGTCTAGTCTCCTTTATGGCTCTAATCTGATAGTGGCAGTGGGTTGATAGATATCTAGTCTCCTTTATGGCTCTAATCTGATAGTGGTAGTGGTGTGATAGATGTCTAGTCTCCTTTATGGCTCTCATCTGATAGTAGTAGTGGGGTGGTAGATGTCTATTCTCCTTTATGGCTCTAATCTGATAGTGGTAGTGGGGTGATAGATGTCTAGTCTCCTTTATGGCTCTAATCTGATAGTGGTAGATGTCTAGTCTCCTTTATGGCTCTAATCTGATAGTGGTAGTGGGGTGGTAGATGTCTAGTCTCCTTTATGGCTCTAATCTGATAGTGGTAGATGTCTAGTCTCCTTTATGGCTCTAATCTGATAGTGGTAATGGGGTGGTAGATGTCTAGTCTCCTTTATGGCTCTAATCTGATAGTGGTAGTGGTGTGATAGATGTCTAGTCTCCTTTATGGCTCTAATCTGATAGTGGTAGTGGGGTTTTAGATGTCTATTCTCCTTTATGGCTCTAATCTGATAGTGGTAGTGGGGCGATAGATGTCTAGTCTCCTTTATGGCTCTAATCTGATAGTGGCAGTGGGTTGATAGATATCTAGTCTCCTTTATGGCTCTAATCTGATAGTGGTAGTGGGGTGATAGATGTCTAGTCTCCTTTATGGCTCTAAACTGATAGTGGCAGTGGGTTGATAGATATCTAGTCTCCTTTATGGCTCTAATCTGATAGTGGTAGTGGGGTGGTAGATGTCTAGTCTCCTTTATGGCTCTAATCTGATAGTGGCAGTGGGTTGATAGATATCTAGTCTCCTTTATGGCTCTAATCTGATAGTGGTAGTGGGGTGGTAGATGTCTAGTCTCCTTTATGGCTCTAATCTGATAGTGGCAGTGGGTTGATAGATGTCTATTCTCCTTTATGGCTCTAATCTGATAGTGGTAGTGGTGTGATAGATGTCTAGTCTCCTTTATGGCTCTAATCTGATAGTGGTAGTGGGGTGGTAGATGTCTAGTCTCCTTTATGGCTCTAATCTGATAGTGGCAGTGGGTTGATAGATGTCTATTCTCCTTTATGGCTCTAATCTGATAGTGGTAGTGGTGTGATAGATGTCTAGTCTCCTTTATGGCTCTAATCTGATAGTGGTAGTGGTGTGATAGATGTCTAGTCTCCTTTATGGCTCTAATCTGATAGTGGCAGTGGGTTGATAGATGTCTATTCTCCTTTATGGCTCTAATCTGATAGTGGTAGTGGTGTGATAGATGTCTAGTCTCCTTTATGGCTCTAATCTGATAGTGGTAGTGGGGTGGTAGATGTCTAGTCTCCTTTATGGCTCTAATCTGATAGTGGCAGTGGTTTGATAGATGTCTATTCTCCTTTATGGCTCTAATCTGATAGTGGTAGTGGTGTGATAGATGTTTAGTCTCCTTTATGGCTCTAATCTGATAGTGGTAGTTGTGTGATAGATGTCTAGTCTCCTTTATGGCTCTAATCTGATAGTGGCAGTGGGTTGATAGATATCTAGTCTCCTTTATGGCTCTAATCTGATAGTGGTAGTGGTGTGATAGATGTCTAGTCTCCTTTATGGCTCTCATCTGATAGTAGTAGTGGGGTGGTAGATGTCTATTCTCCTTTATGGCTCTAATCTGATAGTGGTAGTGGGGTGATAGATGTCTAGTCTCCTTTATGGCTCTAATCTGATAGTGGCAGTGGGTTGATAGATATCTAGTCTCCTTTATGGCTCTAATCTGATAGTGGTAGTGGGGTGGTAGATGTCTAGTCTCCTTTATGGCTCTAATCTGATAGTGGTAGATGTCTAGTCTCCTTTATGGCTCTAATCTGATAGTGGTAGTGGGGTGGTAGATGTCTAGTCTCCTTTATGGCTCTAATCTGATAGTGGTAGATGTCTAGTCTCCTTTATGGCTCTAATCTGATAGTGGTAGTGGGGTGGTAGATGTCTAGTCTCCTTTATGGCTCTAATCTGATAGTGGTAGTGGTGTGATAGATGTCTAGTCTCCTTTATGGCTCTAATCTGATAGTGGTAGTGGGGTTTTAGATGTCTATTCTCCTTTATGGCTCTAATCTGATAGTGGTAGTGGGGCGATAGATGTCTAGTCTCCTTTATGGCTCTAATCTGATAGTGGCAGTGGGTTGATAGATATCTAGTCTCCTTTATGGCTCTAATCTGATAGTGGTAGTGGGGTGGTAGATGTCTAGTCTCCTTTATGGCTCTAATCTGATAGTGGTAGATGTCTAGTCTCCTTTATGGCTCTAATCTGATAGTGGTAGTGGGGTGGTAGATGTCTAGTCTCCTTTATGGCTCTAATCTGATAGTGGTAGATGTCTAGTCTCCTTTATGGCTCTAATCTGATAGTGGCAGTGGGTTGATAGATGTCTATTCTCCTTTATGGCTCTAATCTGATAGTGGTAGTGGTGTGATAGATGTCTAGTCTCCTTTATGGCTCTATTCTGATAGTGGTAGTGATGTGATAGATGTCTAGTCTCCTTTATGGCTCTAATCTGATAGTGGCAGTGGTTTGATAGATGTCTATTCTCCTTTATGGCTCTAATCTGATAGTGGTAGTGGTGTGATAGATGTTTAGTCTCCTTTATGGCTCTAATCTGATAGTGGTAGTTGTGTGATAGATGTCTAGTCTCCTTTATGGCTCTAATCTGATAGTGGCAGTGGGTTGATAGATATCTAGTCTCCTTTATGGCTCTAATCTGATAGTGGTAGTGGTGTGATAGATGTCTAGTCTCCTTTATGGCTCTCATCTGATAGTAGTAGTGGGGTGGTAGATGTCTATTCTCCTTTATGGCTCTAATCTGATAGTAGTAGTGGGGTGGTAGATGTCTATTCTCCTTTATGGCTCTAATCTGATAGTGGTAGTTGTGTGATAGATGTCTAGTCTCCTTTATGGCTCTAATCTGATAGTGGCAGTGGGTTGATAGATATCTAGTCTCCTTTATGGCTCTAATCTGATAGTGGTAGTGGGGTGGTAGATGTCTAGTCTCCTTTATGGCTCTAATCTGATAGTGGTAGATGTCTAGTCTCCTTTATGGCTCTAATCTGATAGTGGTAGTGGGGTGGTAGATGTCTAGTCTCCTTTATGGCTCTAATCTGATAGTGGTAGATGTCTAGTCTCCTTTATGGCTCTAATCTGATAGTGGTAGTGGGGTGGTAGATGTCTAGTCTCCTTTATGGCTCTAATCTGATAGTGGTAGTGGTGTGATAGATGTCTAGTCTCCTTTATGGCTCTAATCTGATAGTGGTAGTGGGGTTTTAGATGTCTATTCTCCTTTATGGCTCTAATCTGATAGTGGTAGTGGGGCGATAGATGTCTAGTCTCCTTTATGGCTCTAATCTGATAGTGGTAGTGGGGTGGTAGATGTCTAGTCTCCTTTATGGCTCTAATCTGATAGTGGTAGATGTCTAGTCTCCTTTATGGCTCTAATCTGATAGTGGTAGTGGGGTGGTAGATGTCTAGTCTCCTTTATGGCTCTAATCTGATAGTGGTAGATGTCTAGTCTCCTTTATGGCTATAATCTGATAGTGGTAGTGGGGTGGTAGATGTCTAGTCTCCTTTATGGCTCTAATCTGATAGTGGTAGTGGGGTGGTAGATGTCTAGTCTCCTTTATGGCTCTAATCTGATAGTGGCAGTGGGTTGATAGATATCTAGTCTCCTTTATGGCTCTAATCTGATAGTGGCAGTGGGTTGATAGATATCTAGTCTCCTTTATGGCTCTAATCTGATAGTGGTAGTGGGGTGGTAGATGTCTAGTCTCCTTTATGGCTCTAATCTGATAGTGGTAGATGTCTAGTCTCCTTTATGGCTCTAATCTGATAGTGGTAGTGGGGTGGTAGATGTCTAGTCTCCTTTATGGCTCTAATCTGATAGTGGTAGATGTCTAGTCTCCTTTATGGCTCTAATCTGATAGTGGTAGTGGGGTGGTAGATGTCTAGTCTCCTTTATGGCTCTAATCTGATAGTGGTAGTGGGGTTTTAGATGTCTATTCTCCTTTATGGCTCTAATCTGATAGTGGTAGTGGGGTGATAGATGTCTAGTCTCCTTTATGGCTCTAATCTGATAGTGGCAGTGGGTTGATAGATATCTAGTCTCCTTTATGGCTCTAATCTGATAGTGGTAGTGGGGTGGTAGATGTCTAGTCTCCTTTATGGCTCTAATCTGATAGTGGCAGTGGGTTGATAGATATCTAGTCTCCTTTATGGCTCTAATCTGATAGTGGTAGTGGGGTGGTAGATGTCTAGTCTCCTTTATGGCTCTAATCTGATAGTGGCAGTGGGTTGATAGATGTCTATTCTCCTTTATGGCTCTAATCTGATAGTGGTAGTGGTGTGATAGATGTCTAGTCTCCTTTATGGCTCTAATCTGATAGTGGTAGTGGGGTGGTAGATGTCTAGTCTCCTTTATGGCTCTAATCTGATAGTGGCAGTGGGTTGATAGATGTCTATTCTCCTTTATGGCTCTAATCTGATAGTGGTAGTGGTGTGATAGATGTCTAGTCTCCTTTATGGCTCTAATCTGATAGTGGTAGTGGTGTGATAGATGTCTAGTCTCCTTTATGGCTCTAATCTGATAGTGGCAGTGGGTTGATAGATGTCTATTCTCCTTTATGGCTCTAATCTGATAGTGGTAGTGGTGTGATAGATGTCTAGTCTCCTTTATGGCTCTAATCTGATAGTGGTAGTGGGGTGGTAGATGTCTAGTCTCCTTTATGGCTCTAATCTGATAGTGGCAGTGGTTTGATAGATGTCTATTCTCCTTTATGGCTCTAATCTGATAGTGGTAGTGGTGTGATAGATGTTTAGTCTCCTTTATGGCTCTAATCTGATAGTGGTAGTTGTGTGATAGATGTCTAGTCTCCTTTATGGCTCTAATCTGATAGTGGCAGTGGGTTGATAGATATCTAGTCTCCTTTATGGCTCTAATCTGATAGTGGTAGTGGTGTGATAGATGTCTAGTCTCCTTTATGGCTCTCATCTGATAGTAGTAGTGGGGTGGTAGATGTCAATTCTCCTTTATGGCTCTAATCTGATAGTGGTAGTGGGGTGATAGATGTCTAGTCTCCTTTATGGCTCTAATCTGATAGTGGCAGTGGGTTGATAGATATCTAGTCTCCTTTATGGCTCTAATCTGATAGTGGTAGTGGGGTGGTAGATGTCTAGTCTCCTTTATGGCTCTAAACTGATAGTGGTAGATGTCTAGTCTCCTTTATGGCTCTAATCTGATAGTGGTAGTGGGGTGGTAGATGTCTAGTCTCCTTTATGGCTCTAATCTGATAGTGGTAGTGGTGTTATAGATGTCTAGTCTCCTTTATGGCTCTAATCTGATAGTGGTAGTGGGGTTTTAGATGTCTATTCTCCTTTATGGCTCTAATCTGATAGTGGTAGTGGGGCGATAGATGTCTAGTCTCCTTTATGGCTCTAATCTGATAGTGGCAGTGGGTTGATAGATATCTAGTCTCCTTTATGGCTCTAATCTGATAGTGGTAGTGGGGTGGTAGATGTCTAGTCTCCTTTATGGCTCTAATCTGATAGTGGTAGATGTCTAGTCTCCTTTATGGCTCTAATCTGATAGTGGTAGTGGGGTGGTAGATGTCTAGTCTCCTTTATGGCTCTAATCTGATAGTGGTAGATGTCTAGTCTCCTTTATGGCTCTAATCTGATAGTGGTAGTGGGGTGGTAGATGTCTAGTCTCCTTTATGGCTCTAATCTGATAGTGGTAGTGGGGTGGTAGATGTCTAGTCTCCTTTATGGCTCTAATCTGATAGTGGCAGTGGGTTGATAGATATCTAGTCTCCTTTATGGCTCTAATCTGATAGTGGTAGTGGGGTGGTAGATGTCTAGTCTCCTTTATGGCTCTAATCTGATAGTGGCAGTGGGTTGATAGATGTCTATTCTCCCTTATGGCTCTAATCTGATAGTGGTAGTGGTGTGATAGATGTCTAGTCTCCTTTATGGCTCTAATCTGATAGTGGTAGTGGGGTGGTAGATGTCTAGTCTCCTTTATGGCTCTAATCTGATAGTGGCAGTGGGTTGATAGATGTCTATTCTCCTTTATGGCTCTAATCTGATAGTGGTAGTGGTGTGATAGATGTCTAGTCTCCTTTATGGCTCTAATCTGATAGTGGTAGTGGTGTGATAGATGTCTAGTCTCCTTTATGGCTCTAATCTGATAGTGGTAGTGGGGTGGTAGATGTCTAGTCTCCTTTATGGCTCTAATCTGATAGTGGTAGATGTCTAGTCTCCTTTATGGCTCTAATCTGATAGTGGTAGTGGGGTGGTAGATGTCTAGTCTCCTTTATGGCTCTAATCTGATAGTGGTAGTGGGGTTTTAGATGTCTATTCTCCTTTATGGCTCTTATCTGATAGTGGCAGTGGGGTGATAGATGTCTAGTCTCCTTTATGGCTCTAATCTGATAGTGGCAGTGGGTTGATAGATATCTAGTCTCCTTTATGGCTCTAATCTGATAGTGGTAGTGGGGTGGTAGATGTCTAGTCTCCTTTATGGCTCTAATCTGATAGTGGCAGTGGGTTGATAGATATCTAGTCTCCTTTATGGCTCTAATCTGATAGTGGTAGTGGGGTGGTAGATGTCTAGTCTCCTTTATGGCTCTAATCTGATAGTGGTAGTGGGGTGGTAGATGTCTAGTCTCCTTTATGGCTCTAATCTGATAGTGGCAGTGGGTTGATAGATGTCTATTCTCCTTTATGGCTCTAATCTGATAGTGGTAGTGGTGTGATAGATGTCTAGTCTCCTTTATGGCTCTAATCTGATAGTGGTAGTGGTGTGATAGATGTCTAGTCTCCTTTATGGCTCTAATCTGATAGTGGCAGTGGGTTGATAGATGTCTAGTCTCCTTTATGGCTCTAATCTGATAGTGGTAGTGGTGTGATAGATGTCTAGTATCCTTTATGGCTCTAATCTGATAGTGGTAGTGGTGTGATAGATGTCTAGTCTCCTTTATGGCTCTAATCTGATAGTGGTAGTGGGGTGGTAGATGTCTAGTCTCCTTTATGGCTCTAATCTGATAGTGGTAGATGTCTAATCTCCTTTATGGCTCTAATCTGATAGTGGTAGTGGGGTGGTAGATGTCTAGTCTCCTTTATGGCTCTAATCTGATAGTGGCAGTGGGTTGATAGATATCTAGTCTCCTTTATGGCTCTAATCTGATAGTGGTAGTGGGGTGGTAGATGTCTAGTCTCCTTTATGGCTCTAATCTGATAGTGGTAGATGTCTAGTCTCCTTTATGGCTCTAATCTGATAGTGGTAGTGGGGTGGTAGATGTCTAGTCTCCTTTATGGCTCTAATCTGATAGTGGTAGTGGTGTTATAGATGTCTAGTCTCCTTTATGGCTCTAATCTGATAGTGGTAGTGGGGTTTTAGATGTCTATTCTCCTTTATGGCTCTAATCTGATAGTGGTAGATGTCTAGTCTCCTTTATGGCTCTAATCTGATAGTGGTAGTGGTGTTATAGATGTCTAGTCTCCTTTATGGCTCTAATCTGATAGTGGTAGTGGGGTTTTAGATGTCTATTCTCCTTTATGGCTCTAATCTGATAGTGGTAGTGGGGCGATAGATGTCTAGTCTCCTTTATGGCTCTAATCTGATAGTGGCAGTGGGTTGATAGATATCTAGTCTCCTTTATGGCTCTAATCTGATAGTGGTAGTGGGGTGGTAGATGTCTAGTCTCCTTTATGGCTCTAATCTGATAGTGGTAGATGTCTAGTCTCCTTTATGGCTCTAATCTGATAGTGGTAGTGGGGTGGTAGATGTCTAGTCTCCTTTATGGCTCTAATCTGATAGTGGTAGATGTCTAGTCTCCTTTATGGCTCTAATCTGATAGTGGTAGTGGGGTGGTAGATGTCTAGTCTCCTTTATGGCTCTAATCTGATAGTGGCAGTGGGTTGATAGATATCTAGTCTCCTTTATGGATCTAATCTGATAATGGTAGTGGGGTGGTAGATGTCTAGTCTCCTTTATGGCTCTAATCTGATAGTGGCAGTGGGTTGATAGATGTCTATTCTCCTTTATGGCTCTAATCTGATAGTGGTAGTGGTGTGATAGATGTCTAGTCTCCTTTATGGCTCTAATCTGATAGTGGTAGTGGTGTGATAGATGTCTAGTCTCCTTTATGGCTCTAATCTGATAGTGGTAGTGGTGTGATAGATGTCTAGTCTCCTTTATGGCTCTAATCTGATAGTGGCAGTGGGTTGATAGATGTCTATTCTCCTTTATGGCTCTAATCTGATAGTGGTAGTGGTGTGATAGATGTCTAGTCTCCTTTATGGCTCTAATCTGATAGTGGTAGTGGTGTGATAGATGTCTAGTCTCCTTTATGGCTCTAATCTGATAGTGGTAGTGGGGTGGTAGATGTCTAGTCTCCTTTATGGCTCTAATCTGATAGTGGTAGATGTCTAGTCTCATTTATGGCTCTAATCTGATAGTGGTAGTGGGGTGGTAGATGTCTAGTCTCCTTTATGGCTCTAATCTGATAGTGGTAGTGGGGTGGTAGATGTCTAGTCTCCTTTATGGCTCTAATCTGATAGTGGCAGTGGGTTGATAGATATCTAGTCTCCTTTATGGCTCTAATCTGATAGTGGTAGTGGGGTGGTAGATGTCTAGTCTCCTTTATGGCTCCAATCTGATAGTGGTAGATGTCTAGTCTCCTTTATGGCTCTAATCTGATAGTGGTAGTTGGGTGGTAGATGTCTAGTCTCCTTTATGGCTCTAATCTGATTGTAGTAGTGGGGTGGTAGATGTCTATTCTCCTTTATGGCTCTAATCTGATAGTGGTAGTGGGGTGATAGATGTCTAGTCTCCTTTATGGCTCTAATCTGATAGTGGTAGTGGTGTGATAGATGTCTAGTCTCCTTTATGGCTCTAATCTGATAGTGGTAGTGGGGTTTTAGATGTCTATTCTCCTTTATGGCTCTAATCTGATAGTGGTAGTGGGGCGATAGATGTCTAGTCTCCTTTATGGCTCTAATCTGATAGTGGCAGTGGGTTGATAGATATCTAGTCTCCTTTATGGCTCTAATCTGATAGTGGTAGTGGGGTGGTAGATGTCTAGTCTCCTTTATGGCTCTAATCTGATAGTGGTAGATGTCTAGTCTCCTTTATGGCTCTAATCTGATAGTGGTAGTGGGGTGGTAGATGTCTAGTCTCCTTTATGGCTCTAATCTGATAGTGGTAGATGTCTAGTCTCCTTTATGGCTCTAATCTGATAGTGGTAGTGGGGTGGTAGATGTCTAGTCTCCTTTATGGCTCTAATCTGATAGTGGTAGTGGGGTGGTAGATGTCTAGTCTCCTTTATGGCTCTAATCTGATAGTGGCAGTGGGTTGATAGATATCTAGTCTCCTTTATGGCTCTAATCTGATAGTGGTAGTGGGGTGGTAGATGTCTAGTCTCCTTTATGGCTCTAATCTGATAGTGGCAGTGGGTTGATAGATGTCTATTCTCCTTTATGGCTCTAATCTGATAGTGGTAGTGGTGTGATAGATGTCTAGTCTCCTTTATGGCTCTAATCTGATAGTGGTAGTGGGGTGGTAGATGTCTAGTCTCCTTTATGGCTCTAATCTGATAGTGGCAGTGGGTTGATAGATGTCTATTCTCCTTTATGGCTCTAATCTGATAGTGGTAGTGGTGTGATAGATGTCTAGTCTCCTTTATGGCTCTAATCTGATAGTGGTAGTGGTGTGATAGATGTCTAGTCTCCTTTATGGCTCTAATCTGATAGTGGTAGATGTCTAGTCTCCTTTATGGCTCTAATCTGATAGTGGTAGTGGGGTGGTAGATGTCTAGTCTCCTTTATGGCTCTAATCTGATAGTGGTAGTGGGGTTTTAGATGTCTATTCTCCTTTATGGCTCTAATCTGATAGTGGCAGTGGGGTGATAGATGTCTAGTCTCCTTTATGGCTCTAATCTGATAGTGGCAGTGGGTTGATAGATATCTAGTCTCCTTTATGGCTCTAATCTGATAGTGGTAGTGGGGTGGTAGATGTCTAGTCTCCTTTATGGCTCTAATCTGATAGTGGTAGTGGGGTTTTAGATGTCTATTCTCCTTTATGGCTCTAATCTGATAGTGGCAGTGGGGTGATAGATGTCTAGTCTCCTTTATGGCTCTAATCTGATAGTGGCAGTGGGTTGATAGATATCTAGTCTCCTTTATGGCTCTAATCTGATAGTGGTAGTGGGGTGGTAGATGTCTAGTCTCCTTTATGGCTCTAATCTGATAGTGGCAGTGGGTTGATAGATATCTAGTCTCCTTTATGGCTCTAATCTGATAGTGGTAGTGGGGTGGTAGATGTCTAGTCTCCTTTATGGCTCTAATCTGATAGTGGCAGTGGGTTGATAGATGTCTATTCTCCTTTATGGCTCTAATCTGATAGTGGTAGTGGTGTGATAGATGTCTAGTCTCCTTTATGGCTCTAATCTGATAGTGGTAGTGGGGTGGTAGATGTCTAGTCTCCTTTATGGCTCTAATCTGATAGTGGCAGTGGGTTGATAGATGTCTATTCTCCTTTATGGCTCTAATCTGATAGTGGTAGTGGTGTGATAGATGTCTAGTCTCCTTTATGGCTCTAATCTGATAGTGGTAGTGGTGTGATAGATGTCTAGTCTCCTTTATGGCTCTAATCTGATAGTGGCAGTGGGTTGATAGATGTCTAGTCTCCTTTATGGCTCTAATCTGATAGTGGTAGTGGTGTGATAGATGTCTAGTATCCTTTATGGCTCTAATCTGATAGTGGTAGTGGTGTGATAGATGTCTAGTCTCCTTTATGGCTCTAATCTGATAGTGGTAGTGGGGTGGTAGATGTCTAGTCTCCTTTATGGCTCTAATCTGATAGTGGTAGATGTCTAATCTCCTTTATGGCTCTAATCTGATAGTGGTAGTGGGGTGGTAGATGTCTAGTCTCCTTTATGGCTCTAATCTGATAGTGGTAGTGGGGTGGTAGATGTCTAGTCTCCTTTATGGCTCTAATCTGATAGTGGCAGTGGGTTGATAGATGTCTATTCTCCTTTATGGCTCTAATCTGATAGTGGTAGTGGGGTGGTAGATGTCTAGTCTCCTTTATGGCTCTAATCTGATAGTGGCAGTGGGTTGATAGATGTCTATTCTCCTTTATGGCTCTAATCTGATAGTGGTAGTGGTGTGATAGATGTCTAGTCTCCTTTATGGCTCTAATCTGATAGTGGTAGTGGTGTGATAGATGTCTAGTCTCCTTTATGGCTCTAATCTGATAGTGGTAGTGGGGTGGTAGATGTCTAGTCTCCTTTATGGCTCTAATCTGATAGTGGTAGATGTCTAGTCTCCTTTATGGCTCTAATCTGATAGTGGTAGTGGGGTGGTAGATGTCTAGTCTCCTTTATGGCTCTAATCTGATAGTGGTAGATGTCTAGTCTCCTTTATGGCTCTAATCTGATAGTGGTAGTGGGGTGGTAGATGTCTAGTCTCCTTTATGGCTCTAATCTGATAGTGGTAGTGGGGTGGTAGATGTCTAGTCTCCTTTATGGCTCTAATCTGATAGTGGCAGTGGGTTGATAGATATCTAGTCTCCTTTATGGCTCTAATCTGATAGTGGTAGTGGTGTGATAGATGTCTAGTCTCCTTTATGGCTCTAATCTGATAGTGGTAGTGGTGTGATAGATGTCTAGTCTCCTTTATGGCTCTAATCTGATAGTGGTAGTGGGGTGGTAGATGTCTAGTCTCCTTTATGGCTCTAATCTGATAGTGGTAGTGGGGTGGTAGATGTCTAGTCTCCTTTATGGCTCTAATCTGATAGTGTCAGTGGGTTGATAGATATCTAGTCTCCTTTATGGATCTAATCTGATAGTGGTAGTGGGGTGGTAGATGTCTAGTCTCCTTTATGGCTCTAATCTGATAGTGGCAGTGGGTTGATAGATGTCTATTCTCCTTTATGGCTCTAATCTGATAGTGGTAGTGGTGTGATAGATGTCTAGTCTCCTTTATGGCTCTAATCTGATAGTGGCAGTGGGTTGATAGATGTCTATTCTCCTTTATGGCTCTAATCTGATAGTGGTAGTGGTGTGATAGATGTCTAGTCTCCTTTATGGCTCTAATCTGATAGTGGTAGTGGGGTGGTAGATGTCTAGTCTCCTTTATGGCTCTAATCTGATAGTGGCAGTGGGTTGATAGATGTCTATTCTCCTTTATGGCTCTAATCTGATAGTGGTAGTGGTGTGATAGATGTCTAGTCTCCTTTATGGCTCTAATCTGATAGTGGTAGTGGGGTGGTAGATGTCTAGTCTCCTTTATGGCTCTAATCTGATAGTGGTAGTGGGGTGGTAGATGTCTAGTCTCCTTTATGGCTCTAATCTGATAGTGGCAGTGGGTTGATAGATGTCTAGTCTCCTTTATGGCTCTAATCTGATAGTGGCAGTGGGTTGATAGATGTCTAGTCTCCTTTATGGCTCTAATCTGATAGTGGTAGTGGGGTGGTAGATGTCTATTCTCCTTTATGGCTCTAATCTGATAGTGGTAGTGGGGTGATAGATGTCTAGTCTCCTTTATGGCTCTAATCTGATAGTGGTAGTGGTGTGATAGATGTCTAGTCTCCTTTATGGCTCTAATCTGATAGTGGGGTTTTAGATGTCTAGTCTCCTTTATGGCTCTAATCTGATAGTGGTAGTGGGGTGGTAGATGTCTAGTCTCCTTTATGGCTCTAATCTGATAGTGGTAGATGTCTAGTCTCCTTTATGGCTCTAATCTGATAGTGGTAGTGGGGTGGTAGATGTCTAGTCTCCTTTATGGCTCTAATCTGATAGTGGTAGTGGGGTTTTAGATGTCTATTCTCCTTTATGGCACTAATCTGATAGTGGTAGTGGGGTGATAGATGTCTAGTCTCCTTTATGGCTCTAATCTGATAGTGGCAGTGGGTTGATAGATATCTAGTCTCCTTTATGGCTCTAATCTGATAGTGGTAGTGGGGTGGTAGATGTCTAGTCTCCTTTATGGCTCTAATCTGATAGTGGCAGTGGGTTGATAGATATCTAGTCTCCTTTATGGCTCTAATCTGATAGTGGTAGTGGGGTGGTAGATGTCTAGTCTCCTTTATGGCTCTAATCTGATAGTGGCAGTGGGTTGATAGATGTCTATTCTCCTTTATGGCTCTAATCTGATAGTGGTAGTGGTGTGATAGATGTCTAGTCTCCTTTATGGCTCTAATCTGATAGTGGTGGTGGGGTGGTAGATGTCTAGTCTCCTTTATGGCTCTAATCTGATAGTGGCAGTGGGTTGATAGATGTCTATTCTCCTTTATGGCTCTAATCTGATAGTGGTAGTGGTGTGATAGATGTCTAGTCTCCTTTATGGCTCTAATCTGATAGTGGTAGTGGTGTGATAGATGTCTAGTCTCCTTTATGGCTCTAATCTGATAGTGGTAGTGGGGTTTTACATGTCTATTCTCCTTTACTGCTCTAATCTGATAGTGGTAGTGGGGTGACAGATGTCTAGTCTCCTTTATGGCTCTAATCTGATAGTGGTAGATGTCTAGTCTCCTTTATGGCTCTAATCTGATAGTGGTAGTGGGGTGGTAGATGTCTAGTCTCCTTTATGGCTCTAATCTGATAGTGGTAGTGGGGTGGTAGATGTCTAGTCTCCTTTATGGCTCTAATCTAATAGTGGCAGTGGGTTGATAGATATCTAGTCTCCTTTATGGCTCTAATCTGATAGTGGTAGTGGTGTGATAGATGTCTAGTCTCCTTTATGGCTCTAATCTGATAGTGGTAGTGGGGTGGTAGATGTCTAGTCTCCTTTATGGCTCTAATCTTATAGTGGTAGTGGGGTGGTAGATGTCTAGTCTCCTTTATGGCTCTAATCTGATAGTGGCAGTGGGTTGATAGATGTCTATTCTCCTTTATGGCTCTAATCTGATAGTGGTAGTGGTGTGATAGATGTCTAGTCTCCTTTATGGCTCTAATCTGATAGTGGTAGTGGGGTGGTAGATGTCTAGTCTCCTTTATGGCTCTAATCTGATAGTGGTAGATGTCTAGTCTCCTTTATGGCTCTAATCTGATAGTGGTAGTGGGGTTTTAGATGTCTATTCTCCTTTATGGCTCTAATCTGATAGTGGTAGTGGGGTGATAGATGTCTAGTCTCCTTTATGGCTCTAATCTGATAGTGGCAGTGGGTTGATAGATATCTAGTCTCCTTTATGGCACTAATCTGATAGTGGTAGTGGGGTGATAGATGTCTAGTCTCCTTTATGGCTCTAATCTGATAGTGGTAGTGGGGTGGTAGATGTCTAGTCTCCTTTATGGCTCTAATCTGATAGTGGCAGTGGGTTGATAGATGTCTATTCTCCTTTATGGCTCTAATCTGATAGTGGTAGTGGTGTGATAGATGTCTAGTCTCCTTTATGGCTCTAATCTGATAGTGGTAGTGGTGTGATAGATGTCTAGTCTCCTTTATGGCTCTAATCTGATAGTGGCAGTGGGTTGATAGATGTCTATTCTCCTTTATGGCTCTAATCTGATAGTGGTAGTGGTGTGATAGATGTCTAGTCTCCTTTATGGCTCTAATCTGATAGTGGTAGTGGGGTGGTAGATGTCTAGTCTCCTTTATGGCTCTAATCTGATAGTGGCAGTGGGTTGATAGATGTCTAGTCTCCTTTATGGCTCTAATCTGATAGTGGTAGTGGTGTGATAGATGTCTAGTCTCCTTTATGGCTCTAATCTGATAGTGGTAGTGGTGTGATAGATGTCTAGTCTCCTTTATGGCTCTAATCTGATAGTGGCAGTGGGTTGATAGATGTCTAGTCTCCTTTATGGCTCTAATCTGATAGTGGTAGTGGTGTGATAGATGTCTAGTCTCCTTTATGGCTCTAATCTGATAGTGGTAGTGGGGTGGTAGATGTCTATTCTCCTTTATGGCTCTAATCTGATAGTGGTAGTGGGGTGATAGATGTCTAGTCTCCTTTATGGCTCTAATCTGATAGTGGTAGTGGTGTGATAGATGTCTAGTCTCCTTTATGGCTCTAATCTGATAGTGGCAGTGGGTTGATAGATGTCTATTCTCCTTTATGGCTCTAATCTGATAGTGGTAGTGGGTTGATAGATGTCTATTCTCCTTTATGGCTCTAATCTGATAGTGGTAGTGGTGTGATAGATGTCTAGTCTCCTTTATGGCTCTAATCTGATAGTGGTAGTGGTGTGATAGATGTCTAGTCTCCTTTATGGCTCTAATCTCATAGTGGCAGTGGGTTGATAGATATCTAGTCTCCTTTATGGCTCTAATCTGATAGTGGTAGTGGGGTGGTAGATGTCTAGTCTCCTTTATGGCTCTAATCTGATAGTGGTAGATGTCTAGTCTCCTTTATGGCTCTAATCTGATAGTGGTAGTGGGGTGGTAGATGTCTAGTCTCCTTTATGGCTCTAATCTGATAGTGGTAGTGGGGTGGTAGATGTCTAGTCTCCTTTATGGCTCTAATCTGATAGTGGCAGTGGGTTGATAGATGTCTATTCTCCTTTATGGCTCTAATCTGATAGTGGTAGTGGTGTGATAGATGTCTAGTCTCCTTTATGGCTCTAATCTGATAGTGGTAGTGGTGTGATAGATGTCTAGTCTCCTTTATGGCTCTAATCTGATAGTGGTAGTGGGGTGGTAGATGTCTATTCTCCTTTATGGCTCTAATCTGATAGTGGTAGATGTCTAGTCTCCTTTATGGCTCTAATCTGATAGTGGTAGTGGGGTGGTAGATGTCTAGTCTCCTTTATGGCTCTAATCTGATAGTGGTAGTGGGGTTTTAGATGTCTATTCTCCTTTATGGCTCTAATCTGATAGTGGTAGTGGGGTGATAGTTGTCTAGTCTCCTTTATGGCTCTAATCTGATAGTGGCAGTGGGTTGATAGATATATAGTCTCCTTTATGGCTCTAATCTGATAGTGGTAGTGGGGTGGTAGATGTCTAGTCTCCTTTATGGCTCTAATCTGATAGTGGCAGTGGGTTGATAGATGTCTATTCTCCTTTATGGCTCTAATCTGATAGTGGTAGTGGTGTGATAGATGTCTAGTCTCCTTTATGGCTCTAATCTGATAGTGGTAGTGGGGTGGTAGATGTCTAGTCTCCTTTATGGCTCTAATCTGATAGTGGCAGTGGGTTGATAGATGTCTATTCTCCTTTATGGCTCTAATCTGATAGTGGTAGTGGTGTGATAGATGTCTAGTCTCCTTTATGGCTCTAATCTGATAGTGGTAGTGGTGTGATAGATGTCTAGTCTCCTTTATGGCTCTAATCTGATAGTGGCAGTGGGTTGATAGATGTCTATTCTCCTTTATGGCTCTAATCTGATAGTGGTAGTGGTGTGATAGATGTCTAGTCTCCTTTATGGCTCTAATCTGATAGTGGTAGTGGGTTGATAGATGTCTATTCTCCTTTATGGCTCTAATCTGATAGTGGTAGTGGTGTGATAGATGTCTAGTCTCCTTTATGGCTCTAATCTGATAGTGGTAGTGGGGTTTTAGATGTCTATTCTCCTTTATGGCTCTAATCTGATAGTGGTAGTGGGGTGATAGATGTCTAGTCTCCTTTATGGCTCTAATCTGATAGTGGCAGTGGGTTGATAGATATCTAGTCTCCTTTATGGCTCTAATCTGATAGTGGTAGTGGGGTGGTAGATGTCTAGTCTCCTTTATGGCTCTAATCTGATAGTGGTAGATGTCTAGTCTCCTTTATGGCTCTAATCTGATAGTGGTAGTGGGGTGGTAGATGTCTAGTCTCCTTTATGGCTCTAATCTGATAGTGGTAGTGGGGTGGTAGATGTCTAGTCTCCTTTATGACTCTAATCTGATAGTGGTAGTGGGGTGGTAGATGTCTAGTCTCCTTTATGGCTCTAATCTGATAGTGGCAGTGGGTTGATAGATGTCTATTCTCCTTTATGGCTCTAATCTGATAGTGGTAGTGGTGTGATAGATGTCTAGTCTCCTTTATGGCTCTAATCTGATAGTGGTAGTGGGGTGGTAGATGTCTAGTCTCCTTTATGGCTCTAATCTGATAGTGGTAGTGGGGTGGTAGATGTCTAGTCTCCTTTATGGCTCTAATCTGATAGTGGCAGTGGGTTGATAGATGTCTATTCTCCTTTATGGCTCTAATCTGATAGTGGTAGTGGTGTGATAGATGTCTAGTCTCCTTTATGGCTCTAATCTGATAGTGGTAGTGGGGTGGTAGATGTCTAGTCTCCTTTATGGCTCTAATCTGATAGTGGCAGTGGGTTGATAGATGTCTATTCTCCTTTATGGCTCTAATCTGATAGTGGTAGTGGGGTGGTAGATGTCTAGTCTCCTTTATGGCTCTAATCTGATAGTGGTAGTGGGGTGGTAGATGTCTAGTCTCCTTTATGGCTCTAATCTGATAGTGGTAGATGTCTAGTCTCCTTTATGGCTCTAATCTGATAGTGGCAGTGGGTTGATAGATGTCTATTCTCCTTTATGGCTCTAATCTGATAGTGGTAGTGGTGTGATAGATGTCTAGTCTCCTTTATGGCTCTAATCTGATAGTGGTAGTGGGGTGGTAGATGTCTAGTCTCCTTTATGGCTCTAATCTGATAGTGGCAGTGGGTTGATAGATGTCTATTCTCCTTTATGGCTCTAATCTGATAGTGGTAGTGGTGTGATAGATGTCTAGTCTCCTTTATGGCTCTAATCTGATAGTGGTAGTGGTGTGATAGATGTCTAGTCTCCTTTATGGCTCTAATCTGATAGTGGCAGTGGGTTGATAGATGTCTATTCTCCTTTATGGCTCTAATCTGATAGTGGTAGTGGTGTGATAGATGTCTAGTCTCCTTTATGGCTCTAATCTGATAGTGGTAGTGGGGTGGTAGATGTCTAGTCTCCTTTATGGCTCTAATCTGATAGTGGCAGTGGGTTGATAGATGTCTATTCTCCTTTATGGCTCTAATCTGATAGTGGTAGTGGTGTGATAGATGTCTAGTCTCCTTTATGGCTCTAATCTGATAGTGGTAGTGGTGTGATAGATGTCTAGTCTCCTTTATGGCTCTAATCTGATAGTGGTAGTGGGGTTTTACATGTCTATTCTCCTTTACTGCTCTAATCTGATAGTGGTAGTGGGGTGACAGATGTCTAGTCTCCTTTATGGCTCTAATCTGATAGTGGTAGATGTCTAGTCTCCTTTATGGCTCTAATCTGATAGTGGTAGTGGGGTGGTAGATGTCTAGTCTCCTTTATGGCTCTAATCTGATAGTGGTAGTGGGGTGGTAGATGTCTAGTCTCCTTTATGGCTCTAATCTGATAGTGGCAGTGGGTTGATAGATGTCTAGTCTCCTTTATGGCTCTAATCTGATAGTGGTAGTGGGGTGGTAGATGTCTAGTCTCCTTTATGGCTCTAATCTGATAGTGGTAGATGTCTAGTCTCCTTTATGGCTCTAATCTGATAGTGGTAGTGGGGTGGTAGATGTCTAGTCTCCTTTATGGCTCTAATCTGATAGTGGTAGTGGGGTGGTAGATGTCTAGTCTCCTTTATGGCTCTAATCTGATAGTGGTAGATGTCTAGTCTCCTTTATGGCTCTAATCTGATAGTGGTAGTGGGGTGGTAGATGTCTAGTCTCCTTTATGGCTCTAATCTGATAGTGGTAGTGGGGTGGTAGATGTCTAGTCTCCTTTATGGCTCTAATCTGATAGTGGTAGATGTCTAGTCTCCTTTATGGCTCTAATCTGATAGTGGTAGTGGGGTTTTAGATGTCTATTCTCCTTTATGGCTCTAATCTGATAGTGGTAGTGGGGTGATAGATGTCTAGTCTCCTTTATGGCTCTAATCTGATAGTGGCAGTGGGTTGATAGATGTCTAGGCTCCTTTATGGCTCTAATCTGATAGTGGTAGATGTCTAGTCTCCTTTATGGCTCTAATCTGATAGTGGTAGTGGGGTGGTAGATGTCTAGTCTCCTTTATGGCTCTAATCTGATAGTGGTAGTGGGGTGGTAGATGTCTAGTCTCCTTTATGGCTCTAATCTGATAGTGGTAGTGGTGTGATAGATGTCTAGTCTCCTTTATGGCTCTAATCTGATAGTGGTACTGGGGTGGTAGATGTCTATTCTCCTTTATGGCTCTAATCTGATAGTGGTAGTGGGGTGATAGATGTCTAGTCTCCTTTATGGCTCTAATCTGATAGTGGCAGTGGGTTGATAGATATCTAGTCTCCTTTATGGCACTAATCTGATAGTGGTAGTGGGGTGATAGATGTCTAGTCTCCTTTATGGCTCTAATCTGATAGTGGTAGTGGGGTGGTAGATGTCTAGTCTCCTTTATGGCTCTAATCTGATAGTGGCAGTGGGTTGATAGATGTCTATTCTCCTTTATGGCTCTAATCTGATAGTGGTAGTGGTGTGATAGATGTCTAGTCTCCTTTATGGCTCTAATCTGATAGTGGTAGTGGTGTGATAGATGTCTAGTCTCCTTTATGGCTCTAATCTGATAGTGGCAGTGGGTTGATAGATGTCTATTCTCCTTTATGGCTCTAATCTGATAGTGGTAGTGGTGTGATAGATGTCTAGTCTCCTTTATGGCTCTAATCTGATAGTGGTAGTGGGGTGGTAGATGTCTAGTCTCCTTTATGGCTCTAATCTGATAGTGGCAGTGGGGTTTTACATGTCTATTCTCCTTTACTGCTCTAATCTGATAGTGGTAGTGGGGTGACAGATGTCTAGTCTCCTTTATGGCTCTAATCTGATAGTGGTAGATGTCTAGTCTCCTTTATGGCTCTAATCTGATAGTGGTAGTGGGGTGGTAGATGTCTAGTCTCCTTTATGGCTCTAATCTGATAGTGGTAGTGGGGTGGTAGATGTCTAGTCTCCTTTATGGCTCTAATCTGATAGTGGCAGTGGGTTGATAGATGTCTAGTCTCCTTTATGGCTCTAATCTGATAGTGGTAGTGGGGTGGTAGATGTCTAGTCTCCTTTATGGCTCTAATCTGATAGTGGCAGTGGGTTGATAGATGTCTATTCTCCTTTATGGCTCTAATCTGATAGTGGTAGTGGTGTGATAGATGTCTAGTCTCCTTTATGGCTCTAATCTTATAGTGGTAGTGGGGTGGTAGATGTCTAGTCTCCTTTATGGCTCTAATCTGATAGTGGCAGTGGGTTGATAGATGTCTATTCTCCTTTATGGCTCTAATCTGATAGTGGTAGTGGTGTGATGGATGTCTAGTCTCCTTTATGGCTCTAATCTGATAGTGGTAGTGGGGTGGTAGATGTCTAGTCTCCTTTATGGCTCTAATCTGATAGTGGTAGATGTCTAGTCTCCTTTATGGCTCTAATCTGATAGTGGTAGTGGGGTGGTAGATGTCTAGTCTCCTTTATGGCTCTAATCTGATAGTGGTAGTGGGGTTTTAGATGTCTATTCTCCTTTATGGCTCTAATCTGATAGTGGTAGTGGGGTGATAGATGTCTAGTCTCCTTTATGGCTCTAATCTGATAGTGGCAGTGGGTTGATAGATATCTAGTCTCCTTTATGGCACTAATCTGATAGTGGTAGTGGGGTGATAGATGTCTAGTCTCCTTTATGGCTCTAATCTGATAGTGGTAGTGGGGTGGTAGATGTCTAGTCTCCTTTATGGCTCTAATCTGATAGTGGCAGTGGGTTGATAGATGTCTATTCTCCTTTATGGCTCTAATCTGATAGTGGTAGTGGTGTGATAGATGTCTAGTCTCCTTTATGGCTCTAATCTGATAGTGGTAGTGGTGTGATAGATGTCTAGTCTCCTTTATGGCTCTAATCTGATAGTGGCAGTGGGTTGATAGATGTCTATTCTCCTTTATGGCTCTAATCTGATAGTGGTAGTGGTGTGATAGATGTCTAGTCTCCTTTATGGCTCTAATCTGATAGTGGTAGTGGGGTGGTAGATGTCTAGTCTCCTTTATGGCTCTAATCTGATAGTGGCAGTGGGTTGATAGATGTCTAGTCTCCTTTATGGCTCTAATCTGATAGTGGTAGTGGTGTGATAGATGTCTAGTCTCCTTTATGGCTCTAATCTGATAGTGGTAGTGGTGTGATAGATGTCTAGTCTCCTTTATGGCTCTAATCTGATAGTGGCAGTGGGTTGATAGATGTCTAGTCTCCTTTATGGCTCTAATCTGATAGTGGTAGTGGTGTGATAGATGTCTAGTCTCCTTTATGGCTCTAATCTGATAGTGGTAGTGGGGTGGTAGATGTCTATTCTCCTTTATGGCTCTAATCTGATAGTGGTAGTGGGGTGATAGATGTCTAGTCTCCTTTATGGCTCTAATCTGATAGTGGTAGTGGTGTGATAGATGTCTAGTCTCCTTTATGGCTCTAATCTGATAGTGGGGTTTTAGATGTCTAGTCTCCTTTATGGCTCTAATCTGATAGTGGTAGTGGGGTGGTAGATGTCTAGTCTCCTTTATGGCTCTAATCTGATAGTGGTAGATGTCTAGTCTCCTTTATGGCTCTAATCTGATAGTGGTAGTGGGGTGGTAGATGTCTAGTCTCCTTTATGGCTCTAATCTGATAGTGGTAGTGGGGTTTTAGATGTCTATTCTCCTTTATGGCACTAATCTGATAGTGGTAGTGGGGTGATAGATGTCTAGTCTCCTTTATGGCTCTAATCTGATAGTGGCAGTGGGTTGATAGATATCTAGTCTCCTTTATGGCTCTAATCTGATAGTGGTAGTGGGGTGGTAGATGTCTAGTCTCCTTTATGGCTCTAATCTGATAGTGGTAGATGTCTAGTCTCCTTTATGGCTCTAATCTGATAGTGGTAGTGGGGTGGTAGATGTCTAGTCTCCTTTATGGCTCTAATCTGATAGTGGTAGTGGGGTTTTAGATGTCTATTCTCCTTTATGGCACTAATCTGATAGTGGTAGTGGGGTGATAGATGTCTAGTCTCCTTTATGGCTCTAATCTGATAGTGGCAGTGGGTTGATAGATATCTAGTCTCCTTTATGGCTCTAATCTGATAGTGGTAGTGGGGTGGTAGATGTCTAGTCTCCTTTATGGCTCTAATCTGATAGTGGCAGTGGGTTGATAGATGTCTATTCTCCTTTATGGCTCTAATCTGATAGTGGTAGTGGTGTGATAGATGTCTAGTCTCCTTTATGGCTCTAATCTGATAGTGGTAGTGGGGTGGTAGATGTCTAGTCTCCTTTATGGCTCTAATCTGATAGTGGCAGTGGGTTGATAGATGTCTATTCTCCTTTATGGCTCTAATCTGATAGTGGTAGTGGTGTGATAGATGTCTAGTCTCCTTTATGGCTCTAATCTGATAGTGGTAGTGGTGTGATAGATGTCTAGTCTCCTTTATGGCTCTAATCTGATAGTGGCAGTGGGTTGATAGATGTCTATTCTCCTTTATGGCTCTAATCTGATAGTGGTAGTGGTGTGATAGATGTCTAGTCTCCTTTATGGCTCTAATCTGATAGTGGCAGTGGGGTGGTAGATGTCTAGTCTCCTTTATGGCTCTAATCTGATAGTGGCAGTGGGTTGATAGATGTCTATTCTCCTTTATGGCTCTAATCTGATAGTGGTAGTGGTGTGATAGATGTCTAGTCTCCTTTATGGCTCTAATCTGATAGTGGTAGTGGTGTGATAGATGTCTAGTCTCCTTTATGGCTCTAATCTGATAGTGGCAGTGGGTTGATAGATATCTAGTCTCCTTTATGGCTCTAATCTGATAGTGGTAGTGGTGTGATAGATGTCTAGTCTCCTTTATGGCTCTAATCTGATAGTGGTAGTGGGGTTTTAGATGTCTATTCTCCTTTACTGCTCTAATCTGATAGTGGTAGTGGGGTGACAGATGTCTAGTCTCCTTTATGGCTCTAATCTGATAGTGGCAGTGGGTTGATAGATATCTAGTCTCCTTTATGGCTCTAATCTGATAGTGGTAGTGGGGTGGTAGATGTCTAGTCTCCTTTATGGCTCTAATCTGATAGTGGGAGATGTCTAGTCTCCTTTATGGCTCTAATCTGATAGTGGTAGTGGGGTGGTAGATGTCTAGTCTCCTTTATGGCTCTAATCTGATAGTGGTAGTGGTGTGATAGATGTCTAGTCTCCTTTATGGCTCTAATCTGATAGTGGCAGTGGGTTGATAGATATCTAGTCTCCTTTATGGCTCTAATCTGATAGTGGTAGTGGTGTGATAGATGTCTAGTCTCCTTTATGGCTCTAATCTGATAGTGGTAGTGGGGTTTTAGATGTCTATTCTCCTTTACTGCTCTAATCTGATAGTGGTAGTGGGGTGGTAGATGTCTAGTCTCCTTTATGGCTCTAATCTGATAGTGGGAGATGTCTAGTCTCCTTTATGGCTCTAATCTGATAGTGGTAGTGGGGTGGTAGATGTCTATTCTCCTTTATGGCTCTAATCTGATAGTGGTAGATGTCTAGTCTCCTTTATGGCTCTAATCTGATAGTGGTAGTGGGGTGGTAGATGTCTAGTCTCCTTTATGGCTCTAATCTGATAGTGGTAGTGGGGTTTTAGATGTCTATTCTCCTTTATGGCTCTAATCTGATAGTGGTAGTGGGGTGATAGTTGTCTAGTCTCCTTTATGGCTCTAATCTGATAGTGGCAGTGGGTTGATAGATATATAGTCTCCTTTATGGCTCTAATCTGATAGTGGTAGTGGGGTGGTAGATGTCTAGTCTCCTTTATGGCTCTAATCTGATAGTGGCAGTGGGTTGATAGATATCTAGTCTCCTTTATGGCTCTAATCTGATAGTGGTAGTGGGGTGGTAGATGTCTAGTCTCCTTTATGGCTCTAATCTGATAGTGGCAGTGGGTTGATAGATGTCTATTCTCCTTTATGGCTCTAATCTGATAGTGGTAGTGGTGTGATAGATGTCTAGTCTCCTTTATGGCTCTAATCTGATAGTGGTAGTGGGGTGGTAGATGTCTAGTCTCCTTTATGGCTCTAATCTGATAGTGGCAGTGGGTTGATAGATGTCTATTCTCCTTTATGGCTCTAATCTGATAGTGGTAGTGGTGTGATAGATGTCTAGTCTCCTTTATGCCTCTAATCTGATAGTGGTAGTGGTGTGATAGATGTCTAGTCTCCTTTATGGCTCTAATCTGATAGTGGCAGTGGGTTGATAGATGTCTATTCTCCTTTATGGCTCTAATCTGATAGTGGTAGTGGTGTGATAGATGTCTAGTCTCCTTTATGGCTCTAATCTGATAGTGGTAGTGGGTTGATAGATGTCTATTCTCCTTTATGGCTCTAATCTGATAGTGGTAGTGGTGTGATAGATGTCTAGTCTCCTTTATGGCTCTAATCTGATAGTGGTAGTGGGGTTTTAGATGTCTATTCTCCTTTATGGCTCTAATCTGATAGTGGTAGTGGGGTGATAGATGTCTAGTCTCCTTTATGGCTCTAATCTGATAGTGGCAGTGGGTTGATAGATATCTAGTCTCCTTTATGGCTCTAATCTGATAGTGGTAGTGGGGTGGTAGATGTCTAGTCTCCTTTATGGCTCTAATCTGATAGTGGTAGATGTCTAGTCTCCTTTATGGCTCTAATCTGATAGTGGTAGTGGGGTGGTAGATGTCTAGTCTCCTTTATGGCTCTAATCTGATAGTGGTAGTGGGGTGGTAGATGTCTAGTCTCCTTTATGACTCTAATCTGATAGTGGTAGTGGGGTGGTAGATGTCTAGTCTCCTTTATGGCTCTAATCTGATAGTGGCAGTGGGTTGATAGATGTCTATTCTCCTTTATGGCTCTAATCTGATAGTGGTAGTGGTGTGATAGATGTCTAGTCTCCTTTATGGCTCTAATCTGATAGTGGTAGTGGGGTGGTAGATGTCTAGTCTCCTTTATGGCTCTAATCTGATAGTGGCAGTGGGTTGATAGATGTCTATTCTCCTTTATGGCTCTAATCTGATAGTGGTAGTGGGGTGGTAGATGTCTAGTCTCCTTTATGGCTCTAATCTGATAGTGGTAGTGGGGTGGTAGATGTCTAGTCTCCTTTATGGCTCTAATCTGATAGTGGTAGATGTCTAGTCTCCTTTATGGCTCTAATCTGATAGTGGTAGTGGGGTGTTAGATGTCTAGTCTCCTTTATGGCTCTAATCTGATATTGGTAGTGGGGTGGTAGATGTCTAGTCTCCTTTATGGCTCTAATCTGATAGTGGTAGTGGTGTGATAGATGTCTAGTCTCCTTTATGGCTCTAATCTGATAGTGGCAGTGGGTTGATAGATGTCTAGTCTCCTTTATGGCTCTAATCTGATAGTGGTAGTGGGGTGGTAGATGTCTAGTCTCCTTTATGGCTCTAATCTGATAGTGGTAGATGTCTAGTCTCCTTTATGGCTCTAATCTGATAGTGGCAGTGGGTTGATAGATGTCTATTCTCCTTTATGGCTCTACTCTGATAGTGGTAGTGGTGTGATAGATGTCTAGTCTCCTTTATGGCTCTAATCTGATAGTGGTAGTGGTGTGATAGATGTCAAGTCTCCTTTATGGCTCTAATCTGATAGTGGCAGTGGGTTGATAGATGTCTATTCTCCTTTATGGCTCTAATCTGATAGTGGTAGTGGTGTGATAGATGTCTAGTCTCCTTTATGGCTCTAATCTGATAGTGGTAGTGGTGTGATAGATGTCTAGTCTCCTTTATGGCTCTAATCTGATAGTGGCAGTGGGTTGATAGATGTCTAGTCTCCTTTATGGCTCTAATCTGATAGTGGTAGTGGGTTGGTAGATGTCTAGTCTCCTTTATGGCTCTAATCTGATAGTGGTAGATGTCTAGTCTCCTTTATGGCTCTAATCTGGTAGTGGTAGTGGGGTGGTAGATGTCTAGTCTCCTTTATGGCTCTAATCTGATAGTGGTAGTGGGGTGGTAGATGTCTAGTCTCCTTTATGGCTCTAATCTGATAGTAGTAGTGGGGTTTTAGATGTCTATTCTCCTTTATGGCTCTAATCTGATAGTGGTAGTGGGGTGGTAGATGTCTAGTCTCCTTTATGGCTCTAATCTGATAGTGGCAGTGGGTTGATAGATGTCTATTCTCCTTTTATGGCTCTAATCTGATAGTGGTAGTGGTGTGATAGATGTCTAGTCTCCTTTATGGCTCTAATCTGATAGTGGTAGTGGGGTGGTAGATGTCTAGTCTCCTTTATGGCTCTAATCTGATAGTGGTAGATGTCTAGTCTCCTTTATGGCTCTAATCTGATAGTGGTAGATGTCTAGTCTCCTTTATGGCTCTAATCTGATAGTGGTAGATGTCTAGTCTCCTTTATGGCTCTAATCTGATAGTGGCAGTGGGTTGATAGATGTCTATTCTCCTTTATGGCTCTAATCTGATAGTGGTAGTGGTGTGATAGATGTCTAGTCTCCTTTATGGCTCTAATCTGATAGTGGTAGTGGTGTGATAGATGTCTAGTCTCCTTTATGGCTCTAATATGATAGTGGCAGTGGGTTGATAGATGTCTAGTCTCCTTTATGGCTCTAATCTGATAGTGGTAGTGGGGTGGTAGATGTCTAGTCTCCTTTATGGCTCTAATCTGATAGTGGTAGATGTCTAGTCTCCTTTATGGCTCTAATCTGATAGTGGTAGTGGTGTGATAGATGTCTAGTCTCCTTTATGGCTCTAATCTGATAGTGGCAGTGGGTTGATAGATATCTAGTCTCCTTTATGGCTCTAATTTGATAGTGGTAGTGGTGTGATAGATGTCTAGTCTCCTTTATGGCTCTAATCTGATAGTGGTACTGGGGTGGTAGATGTCTATTCTCCTTTATGGCTCTAATCTGATAGTGGTAGTGGGGTGATAGATGTCTAGTCTCCTTTATGGCTCTAATCTGATAGTGGTAGTGGTGTGATAGATGTCTAGTCTCCTTTATGGCTCTAATCTGATAGTGGTAGTGGGGTTTTAGATGTCTATTCTCCTTTATGGCTCTAATCTGATAGTGGTAGTGGGGTGATAGATGTCTAGTCTCCTTTATGGCTCTAATCTGATAGTGGCAGTGGGTTGATAGATATCTAGTCTCCTTTATGGCTCTAATCTGATAGTGGTAGTGGGGTGGTAGATGTCTAGGCTCCTTTATGGCTCTAATCTGATAGTGGTAGATGTCTAGTCTCCTTTATGGCTCTAATCTGATAGTGGTAGTGGGGTGGTAGATGTCTAGTCTCCTTTATGGCTCTAATCTGATAGTGGTAGTGGGGTGGTAGATGTCTAGTCTCCTTTATGGCTCTAATCTGATAGTGGTAGATGTCTAGTCTCCTTTATGGCTCTAATCTGATAGTGGTAGTGGGGTTTTAGATGTCTATTCTCCTTTATGGCTCTAATCTGATAGTGGTAGTGGGGTGATAGATGTCTAGTCTCCTTTATGGCTCTAATCTGATAGTGGCAGTGGGTTGATAGATGTCTAGGCTCCTTTATGGCTCTAATCTGATAGTGGTAGATGTCTAGTCTCCTTTATGGCTCTAATCTGATAGTGGTAGTGGGGTGGTAGATGTCTAGTCTCCTTTATGGCTCTAATCTGATAGTGGTAGTGGGGTGGTAGATGTCTAGTCTCCTTTATGGCTCTAATCTGATAGTGGTAGTGGGGTGGTAGATGTCTATTCTCCTTTATGGCTATAATCTGATAGTGGTAGTGGGGTGGTAGATGTCTAGTCTCCTTTATGGCTCTAATCTGATAGTGGTAGATGTCTAGTCTCCTTTATGGCTCTAATCTGATAGTGGTAGTGGGGTGATAGATGTCTAGTCTCCTTTATGGCTCTAATCTGATATTGGTAGTGGGGTGGTAGATGTCTAGTCTCCTTTATGGCTCTAATCTGATAGTGGTAGATGTCTAGTCTCCTTTATGGCTCTAATCTGATAGTGGTAGATGTCTAGTCTCCTTTATGGCTCTAATCTGATAGTGGCAGTGGGTTGATAGATGTCTATTCTCCTTTATGGCTCTAATCTGATAGTGGTAGTGGTGTGATAGATGTCTAGTCTCCTTTATGGCTCTAATCTGATATTGGTAGTGGTGTGATAGATGTCAAGTCTCCTTTATGGCTCTAATCTGATAGTGGCAGTGGGTTGATAGATGTCTAGTCTCCTTTATGGCTCTAATCTGATAGTGGTAGTGGTGTGATAGATGTCTAGTCTCCTTTATGGCTCTAATCTGATAGTGGCAGTGGGTTGATAGATGTCTAGTCTCCTTTATGGCTCTAATCTGATAGTAGTAGTGGGGTGGTAGATGTCTAGTCTCCTTTATGGCTCTAATCTGATAGTGGTAGATGTCTAGTCTCCTTTATGGCTCTAATCTGGTAGTGTTAGTGGGGTGGTAGATGTCTAGTCTCCTTTATGGCTCTAATCTGATAGTGGTAGGGGGGTTGTAGATGTCTAGTCTCCTTTATGGCTCTAATCTGATAGTGGTTTTGGGGTTTTAGATGTCTTTTCTCCTTTATGGCTTTAATCTGATAGTGTTAGTGGGGTGATAGATGTCTATTCTCCTTTATGGCTCTAATCAGATAGTGGTAGTGGGGTGATAGATGTCTAGTCTCCTTTATGGCTCTAATCTGATAGTGGTAGTGGGGTGGTAGATGTCTATTCTCCTTTATGACTCTAATCTGATAGTGGTAGTGGTGTGATAGATGTCTAGTCTCCTTTATGGCTCTAATCTGATAGTGGTAGTGGGTTGGTAGATGTCTAGTCTCCTTTATGGCTCTAATCTGATAGTGGCAGTGGGTTGATAGATGTCTATTCTCCTTTATGGCTATAATCTGATAGTGGTAGTGGGGTGGTAGATGTCTAGTCTCCTTTATGGCTCTAATCTGATAGTGGTAGATGTCTAGTCTCCTTTATGGCTCTAATCTGATAGTGGTAGTGGGGTGATAGATGTCTAGTCTCCTTTATGGCTCTAATCTGATATTGGTAGTGGGGTGGTAGATGTCTAGTCTCCTTTATGGCTCTAATCTGATAGTGGTAGATGTCTAGTCTCCTTTATGGCTCTAATCTGATAGTGGTAGATGTCTAGTCTCCTCTATGGCTCTAATCTGATAGTGGCAGTGGGTTGATAGATGTCTATTCTCCTTTATGGCTCTAATCTGATAGTGGTAGTGGTGTGATAGATGTCTAGTCTCCTTTATGGCTCTAATCTGATATTGGTAGTGGTGTGATAGATGTCAAGTCTCCTTTATGGCTCTAATCTGATAGTGGCAGTGGGTTGATAGATGTCTAGTCTCCTTTATGGCTCTAATCTGATAGTGGTAGTGGTGTGATAGATGTCTAGTCTCCTTTATGGCTCTAATCTGATAGTGGCAGTGGGGTGGTAGATGTCTAGTCTCCTTTATGGCTCTAATCTGATAGTGGTAGATGTCTAGTCTCCTTTATGGCTCTAATCTGGTAGTGGGGTGGTAGATGTCTAGTCTCCTTTATGGCTCTAATCTGATAGTGGTAGTGGGGTGGTAGATGTCTAGTCTCCTTTATGGCTCTAATCTGATAGTAGTAGTGGGGTTTTAGATGTCTATTCTCCTTTATGGCTCTAATCTGATAGTGGTAGTGGGGTGGTAGATGTCTAGTCTCCTTTATGGCTCTAATCTGATAGTGGCAGTGGGTTGATAGATGTCTATTCTCCTTTATGGCTCTAATCTGATAGTGGTAGTGGTGTGATAGATGTCTAGTCTCCTTTATGGCTCTAATCTGGTAGTGTTAGTGGGGTGGTAGATGTCTAGTCTCCTTTATGGCTCTAATCTGATAGTGGTTTTGGGGTTTTAGATGTCTTTTCTCCTTTATGGCTTTAATCTGATAGTGTTAGTGGGGTGATAGATGTCTATTCTCCTTTATGGCTCTAATCAGATAGTGGTAGTGGGGTGATAGATGTCTAGTCTCCTTTATGGCTCTAATCTGATAGTGGTAGTGGGGTGGTAGATGTCTATTCTCCTTTATGGCTCTAATCTGATAGTGGTAGTGGGGTGATAGATGTCTAGTCTCCTTTATGGCTCTAATCTGATAGTGGTAGTGGTGTGATAGATGTCTAGTCTCCTTTATGGCTCTAATCTGATAGTGGTAGTGGGGTTTTAGATGTCTATTCTCCTTTATGGCTCTAATCTGATAGTGGTAGTGGGGTGATAGATGTCTAGTCTCCTTTATGGCTCTAATCTGATAGTGGCAGTGGGTTGATAGATATCTAGTCTCCTTTATGGCTCTAATCTGATAGTGGTAGTGGGGTGGTAGATGTCTAGGCTCCTTTATGGCTCTAATCTGATAGTGGTAGATGTCTAGTCTCCTTTATGGCTCTAATCTGATAGTGGTAGTGGGGTGGTAGATGTCTAGTCTCCTTTATGGCTCTAATCTGATAGTGGTAGTGGGGTGGTAGATGTCTAGTCTCCTTTATGACTCTAATCTGATAGTGGTAGTGGGGTGGTAGATGTCTAGTCTCCTTTATGGCTCTAATCTGATAGTGGCAGTGGGTTGATAGATGTCTATTCTCCTTTATGGCTCTAATCTGATAGTGGTAGTGGTGTGATAGATGTCTAGTCTCCTTTATGGCTCTAATCTGATAGTGGTAGTGGGTTGGTAGATGTCTAGTCTCCTTTATGGCTCTAATCTGATAGTGGCAGTGGGTTGATAGATGTCTATTCTCCTTTATGGCTATAATCTGATATTGGTAGTGGGGTGGTAGATGTCTAGTCTCCTTTATGGCTCTAATCTGATAGTGGTAGATGTCTAGTCTCCTTTATGGCTCTAATCTGATAGTGGTAGATGTCTAGTCTCCTTTATGGCTCTAATCTGATAGTGGCAGTGGGTTGATAGATGTCTATTCTCCTTTATGGCTCTAATCTGATAGTAGTAGTGGTGTGATAGATGTCTAGTCTCCTTTATGGCTCTAATCTGATATTGGTAGTGGTGTGATAGATGTAAACTCCTTTATGGCTCTAATCTGATAGTGGCAGTGGGTTGATAGATGTCTAGTCTCCTTTATGGCTCTAATCTGATAGTGGTAGTGGTGTGATAGATGTCTAGTCTCCTTTATGGCTCTAATCTGATAGTGGCAGTGGGTTGATAGATGTCTAGTCTCCTTTATGGCTCTAATCTGATAGTGGTAGTGGGGTGGTAGATGTCTAGTCTCCTTTATGGCTCTAATCTGATAGTGGTAGATGTCTAGTCTCCTTTATGGCTCTAATCTGGTAGTGGTAGTGGGGTGGTAGATGTCTAGTCTCCTTTATGGCTCTAATCTGATAGTGGTAGTGGGGTGGTAGATGTCTAGTCTCCTTTATGGCTCTAATCTGATAGTAGTAGTGGGGTTTTAGATGTCTATTCTCCTTTATGGCTCTAATCTGATAGTGGTAGTGGGGTGGTAGATGTCTAGTCTCCTTTATGGCTCTAATCTGATAGTGGCAGTGGGTTGATAGATGTCTATTCTCCTTTATGGCTCTAATCTGATAGTGGTAGTGGTGTGATAGATGTCTAGTCTCCTTTATGGCTCTAATCTGATAGTGGTGGTGGTGTGATAGATGTCTAGTCTCCTTTATGGCTCTAATCTGATAGTGGCAGTGGGTTGATAGATGTCTAGTCTCCTTTATGGCTCTAATCTGATAGTGGTAGTGGGGTGGTAGATGTCTAGTCTCCTTTATGGCTCTAATCTGATAGTGGTAGATGTCTAGTCTCCTTTATGGCTCTAATCTGGTAGTGTTAGTGGGGTGGTAGATGTCTAGTCTCCTTTATGGCTCTAATCTGATAGTTGTAGGGGGGTTGTAGATGTCTAGTCTCCTTTATGGCTCTAATCTGATAGTGGTTTTGGGGTTTTAGATGTCTTTTCTCCTTTATGGCTTTAATCTGATAGTGGTAGTGGGTTGATAGATGTCTCGTCTCCTTTATGGCTCTAATCTGATAGTGGTACTGGGGTGGTAGATGTCTTTTCTCCTTTATGGCTTTAATCTGATAGTGTTAGTGGGGTGATAGATGTCTATTCTCCTTTATGGCTCTAATCAGATAGTGGTAGTGGGGTGATAGATGTCTAGTCTCCTTTATGGCTCTAATCTGATAGTGGTAGTGGGGTGGTAGATGTCTATTCTCCTTTATGACTCTAATCTGATAGTGGTAGTGGTGTGATAGATGTCTAGTCTCCTTTATGGCTCTAATCTGATAGTGGTAGTGGGTTGGTAGATGTCTAGTCTCCTTTATGGCTCTAATCTGATAGTGGCAGTGGGTTGATAGATGTCTATTCTCCTTTATGGCTATAATCTGATAGTGGTAGTGGGGTGGTAGATGTCTAGTCTCCTTTATGGCTCTAATCTGATAGTGGTAGATGTCTAGTCTCCTTTATGGCTCTAATCTGATAGTGGTAGTGGGGTGATAGATGTCTAGTCTCCTTTATGGCTCTAATCTGATATTGGTAGTGGGGTGGTAGATGTCTAGTCTCCTTTATGGCTCTAATCTGATAGTGGTAGATGTCTAGTCTCCTTTATGGCTCTAATCTGATAGTGGTAGATGTCTAGTCTCCTCTATGGCTCTAATCTGATAGTGGCAGTGGGTTGATAGATGTCTATTCTCCTTTATGGCTCTAATCTGATAGTGGTAGTGGTGTGATAGATGTCTAGTCTCCTTTATGGCTCTAATCTGATATTGGTAGTGGTGTGATAGATGTCAAGTCTCCTTTATGGCTCTAATCTGATAGTGGCAGTGGGTTGATAGATGTCTAGTCTCCTTTATGGCTCTAATCTGATAGTGGTAGTGGTGTGATAGATGTCTAGTCTCCTTTATGGCTCTAATCTGATAGTGGCAGTGGGGTGGTAGATGTCTAGTCTCCTTTATGGCTCTAATCTGATAGTGGTAGATGTCTAGTCTCCTTTATGGCTCTAATCTGGTAGTGGTAGTGGGGTGGTAGATGTCTAGTCTCCTTTATGGCTCTAATCTGATAGTGGTAGTGGGGTGGTAGATGTCTAGTCTCCTTTATGGCTCTAATCTGATAGTAGTAGTGGGGTTTTAGATGTCTATTCTCCTTTATGGCTCTAATCTGATAGTGGTAGTGGGGTGGTAGATGTCTAGTCTCCTTTATGGCTCTAATCTGATAGTGGCAGTGGGTTGATAGATGTCTATTCTCCTTTATGGCTCTAATCTGATAGTGGTAGTGGTGTGATAGATGTTTAGTCTCCTTTATGGCTCTAATCTGGTAGTGTTAGTGGGGTGGTAGATGTCTAGTCTCCTTTATGGCTCTAATCTGATAGTGGTTTTGGGGTTTTAGATGTCTTTTCTCCTTTATGGCTTTAATCTGATAGTGTTAGTGGGGTGATAGATGTCTATTCTCCTTTATGGCTCTAATCAGATAGTGGTAGTGGGGTGATAGATGTCTAGTCTCCTTTATGGCTCTAATCTGATAGTGGTAGTGGGGTGGTAGATGTCTATTCTCCTTTATGGCTCTAATCTGATAGTGGTAGTGGGGTGATAGATGTCTAGTCTCCTTTATGGCTCTAATCTGATAGTGGTAGTGGTGTGATAGATGTCTAGTCTCCTTTATGGCTCTAATCTGATAGTGGTAGTGGGGTTTTAGATGTCTATTCTCCTTTATGGCTATAATCTGATAGTGGTAGTGGGGTGATAGATGTCTAGTCTCCTTTATGGCTCTAATCTGATAGTGGCAGTGGGTTGATAGATATCTAGTCTCCTTTATGGCTCTAATCTGATAGTGGTAGTGGGGTGGTAGATGTCTAGGCTCCTTTATGGCTCTAATCTGATAGTGGTAGATGTCTAGTCTCCTTTATGGCTCTAATCTGATAGTGGTAGTGGGGTGGTAGATGTCTAGTCTCCTTTATGGCTCTAATCTGATAGTGGTAGTGGGGTGGTAGATGTCTAGTCTCCTTTATGACTCTAATCTGATAGTGGTAGTGGGGTGGTAGATGTCTAGTCTCCTTTATGGCTCTAATCTGATAGTGGCAGTGGGTTGATAGATGTCTATTCTCCTTTATGGCTCTAATCTGATAGTGGTAGTGGTGTGATAGATGTCTAGTCTCCTTTATGGCTCTAATCTGATAGTGGTAGTGGGTTGGTAGATGTCTAGTCTCCTTTATGGCTCTAATCTGATAGTGGCAGTGGGTTGATAGATGTCTATTCTCCTTTATGGCTATAATCTGATATTGGTAGTGGGGTGGTAGATGTCTAGTCTCCTTTATGGCTCTAATCTGATAGTGGAAGATGTCTAGTCTCCTTTATGGCTCTAATCTGATAGTGGTAGTGGGGTGATAGATGTCTAGTCTCCTTTATGGCTCTAATCTGATATTGGTAGTGGGGTGGTAGATGTCTAGTCTCCTTTATGGCTCTAATCTGATAGTGGTAGATGTCTAGTCTCCTTTATGGCTCTAATCTGATAGTGGTAGATGTCTAGTCTCCTTTATGGCTCTAATCTGATAGTGGCAGTGGGTTGATAGATGTCTATTCTCCTTTATGGCTCTAGTCTGATAGTAGTAGTGGTGTGATAGATGTCTAGTCTCCTTTATGGCTCTAATCTGATATTGGTAGTGGTGTGATAGATGTCAAGTCTCCTTTATGGCTCTAATCTGATAGTGGCAGTGGGTTGATAGATGTCTAGTCTCCTTTATGGCTCTAATCTGATAGTGGTAGTGGTGTGATAGATGTCTAGTCTCCTTTATGGCTCTAATCTGATAGTGGCAGTGGGTTGATAGATGTCTAGTCTCCTTTATGGCTCTAATCTGATAGTGGTAGTGGGGTGGTAGATGTCTAGTCTCCTTTATGGCTCTAATCTGATAGTGGTAGATGTCTATTCTCCTTTATGGCTCTAATCTGATAGTGGTAGTGGGGTGGTAGATGTCTAGTCTCCTTTATGGCTCTAATCTGATAGTGGCAGTGGGTTGATAGATGTCTATTCTCCTTTATGGCTCTAATCTGATAGTGGTAGTGGTGTGATAGATGTCTAGTCTCCTTTATGGCTCTAATCTGATAGTGGTGGTGGTGTGATAGATGTCTAGTCTCCTTTATGGCTCTAATCTGATAGTGGCAGTGGGTTGATAGATGTCTAGTCTCCTTTATGGCTCTAATCTGATAGTGGTAGTGGGGTGGTAGATGTCTAGTCTCCTTTATGGCTCTAATCTGATAGTGGTAGATGTCTAGTCTCCTTTATGGCTCTAATCTGGTAGTGTTAGTGGGGTGGTAGATGTCTAGTCTCCTTTATGGCTCTAATCTGATAGTTGTAGGGGGGTGGTAGATGTCTAGTCTCCTTTATGGCTCTAATCTGATAGTGGTTTTGGGGTTTTAGATGTCTTTTCTCCTTTATGGCTTTAATCTGATAGTGGTAGTGGGTTGATAGATGTCTCGTCTCCTTTATGGCTCTAATCTGATAGTGGTACTGGGGTGGTAGATGTCTAGTCTCCTTTATGGCTCTAATCTGATAGTGGTAGTGGGTTGATAGATGTCTCGTCTCCTTTATGGCTCTAATCTGATAGTGGTAGATGTCTAGTCTCCTTTATGTCTCTAATCTGATAGTGGCAGTGGGTTGATAGATGTCTAGTCTCATTTATGGCTCTAATCTGATAGTGGTAGTGGGGTGGTAGATGTCTAGTCTCCTTTATGGCTCTAATCTGATAGTGGTAGTGGGGTTTTAGATGTCTATTCTCCTTTATGGCTCTAATCTGATAGTGGTAGTGGGGTGATAGATGTCTAGTCTCCTTTATGGCTCTAATCTGATAGTGGTAGTGGTGTGATGGATGTCTAGTCTCCTTTAGGGCTCTAATCTGATAGTGGTAGATGTCTAGTCTCCTTTATGGCTCTAATCTGATAGTGGTAGTGGGGTGGTAGATGTCTAGTCTCCTTTATGGCTCTAATCTGATAGTGGTAGTGGGTTGATAGATGTCTCGTCTCCTTTATGGCTCTAATCTGATAGTGGTACTGGGGTGGTAGATGTCTAGTCTCCTTTATGGCTCTAATCTGATAGTGGTAGTGGGGTGGTAGATGTCTAGTCTCCCGTATGGCTCTAATCTGATAGTGGTACTGGGGTGGTAGATGTCTAGTCTCCTTTATGGCTCTAATCTGATAGTGGTAGTGGGGTGGTAGATGTCTAGTCTCCCTTATGGCTCTAATCTGATAGTGGTAGTGGGTGGTAGATGTCTAGTCTCCCTTATGGCTCTAATCTGATAGTGGTAGTGGGTGGTAGATGTCTAGTCTCCTTTATGTCTCTAATCTGATAGTGGTAGTGGGTTGATAGATGTCTCGTCTCCTTTATGGCTCTAATCTGATAGTAGTAGTGGGGTGGTAGATGTCTAGTCTCCCTTATGGCTCTAATCTGATAGTGGTAGTAGGGTGATAGATGTCTAGTCTACTTTATGGCTCTAATCTGATAGTGGTAGTGGGGTGGTAGATGTCTAGTCTCCTTTATGGCTCTAATCTGATAGTGGTAGATGTCTAGTCTCCTTTATGGCTCTAATCTGATAGTGGTAGTGGGGTGGTAGATGTCTAGTCTCCTTTATGGCTCTAATCTGATAGTGGTAGTGGGGTTTTAGATGTCTATTCTCCTTTATGGCTCTAATCTGATAGTGGTAGTGGGGTGATAGATGTCTAGTCTCCTTTATGGCTCTAATCTGATAGTGGTAGTGGTGTGATGGATGTCTAGTCTCCTTTAGGGCTCTAATCTGATAGTGGTAGATGTCTAGTCTCCTTTATGGCTTTAATCTGATAGTGGTAGTGGGGTGGTAGATGTCTTGTCTCATTTATGGCTCTAATCTGATAGTGGTAGTGGGGTGGTAGATGTCCAGTCTCCCTTATGGCTCTAATCTGATAGTGGTAGTGGGCTGATAGATGTCTAGTGTCCCGTATGGCTCTAATCTGATAGTGGTAGTGGGGTGGTAGATGTCTAGTCTCCCGTATGGCTCTAATCTGATAGTGGTACTGGGGTGGTAGATGTCTAGTCTCCTTTATGGCTCTAATCTGATAGTGGTAGTGGGGTGGTAGATGTCTAGTCTCCCTTATGGCTCTAATCTGATAGTGGTAGTGGGTGGTAGATGTCTAGTCTCCCTTATGGCTCTAATCTGATAGTGGTAGATGTCTAGTCTCCTTTATGTCTCTAATCTGATAGTGGCAGTGGGTTGATAGATGTCTAGTCTCCTTTATGGCTCTAATCTGATAGTGGTAGTGGGGTGGTAGATGTCTAGTCTCCTTTATGTCTCTAATCTGATAGTGGTAGTGGGTTGATAGATGTCTCGTCTCCTTTATGGCTCTAATCTGATAGTGGTACTGGGGTGGGTTGATGTCTAGTCTCCTTTTTGGCTCTAATCTGATAGTGGTAGTGGGGTGGTAGATGTCTAGTCTCCTTTATGTCTCTAATCTGATAGTGGTAGTGGGGTGGTAGATGTCTAGTCTCCCGTATGGCTCTAATCTGATAGTGGTACTGGGGTGGTAGATGTCTAGTCTCCTTTATGGCTCTAATCTGATAGTGGTAGTGGGTGGTAGATGTCTAGTCTCCCTTATGGCTCTAATCTGATAGTGGTAGTGGGGTGGTAGATGTCTACTCTCCTTTATGGCTCTAATCTGATAGTGGTACTGGGGTGGTAGATGTCTAGTCTACTTTATGGCTCTAATCTGATAGTGGTAGTGGGGTGGTAGATGTCTAGTCTCCTTTATAGCTCTAATCTGATAGTGGTAGTGGGGTGGTAGATGTCTAGTCTCCTTTATTGCTCTAATCTGATAGTGGTAGTGGGGTGGTAGATGTCTAGTCTCCCGTATGGCTCTAATCTGGTAGTGGGGTGGTAGATGTCTAGTCTCATTTATGGCTCTAATCTGATAGTGGTAGTGGGGTGGTAGATGTCCAGTCTCCCTTATGGCTCTAATCTGATAGTGGTAGTGGGCTGATAGATGTCTAGTGTCCCGTATGGCTCTAATCTGATAGTGGTAGTGGGGTGGTAGATGTCTAGTCTCCTTTATGGCTCTAATCTGATAGTGGTAGTGGGGTGGTAGATGTCTAGTCACCTTTACGGCTCTAATCTGATAGTGGTAGTGGGGTGGTAGATGTCCAGTCTCCCTTATGGCTCTAATCTGATAGTGGTAGTGGGCTGATAGATGTCTAGTGTCCCGTATGGCTCTAATCTGATAGTGGTAGTGGGGTGGTAGATGTCTAGTCTCCTTTATGGCTCTAATCTGATAGTGGTAGTGGGGTGGTAGATGTCTAGTCACCTTTACGGCTCTAATCTGATAGTGATAGTGGTGTGGGGTGGTAGATGTCTTGTCTCCCATATGGCTCTAATCTGATAGTGGTAGTGGGGTGGTAGATGTCTAGTCTCCTTTATGGCTCTAATCTGATAGTGGTAGATGTCTATTCTCCTTTATGGCTCTAATCTAATAGTGGTAGATGTCTAGTCTCCTTTATGGCTCTAATCTGATAGTGGTAGTGGGGTGATAGATGTCAAGTCTCCTTTATGGCTCTAATCTGATAGTGGTAGTGGGGTGATAGATGTCTCGTCTCCTTTATGGCTCTTATCTGATAGTGGTAGTGGGGTTTTAGATGTCTAGTCTCCTTTATGTGTATAATCTAATAGTGGTAGTGGGGTGGTAAATGTCTAGTCTCCTTTATGGCTTTTATCTGATAGTGGTAGATGTCTAGTCTCCTTTATGGCTCTAATCTGATAGTGGTAGTGGGGTGGTAGATGTCTAGTCTCCTTTGTGGCTCTAATCTGATAGTTGAAGTGGGGTGGTAGATGTCTTGTCTCCTTTATGGCTCTAATCTGATAGTGGTATTGGGGTGGTAATTGTCTAGTCTCCTTTATGGCTCTAATCTGATAGTGGTAGTGGGGTGGTAGATGTCTAGTCTCCTTTATGGCTCTAATCTGATAGTGGTAGTGGGGTGGTAGATGTCTAGTCTACTTTATGGCTCTAATCTGATAGTGGTAGTGGGTTGGTAGATGTCTAGTCTCCTTTATGGCTCTAATCTGATAGTGGTAGTGGGGTGGTAGATGTCTAGTCTCCCTTATGGCTCTAATCTGGTATTGGTAGTGGGGTGGTAGATGTCTAGTCTCCCTTATAGCTCTAATCTGATAGTGGTAGTGGGGTGGTAGATGTCTTGTCTCCCTTATGGCTCTAATCTGATAGTGGTAGTGGGTTGGTAGATGTCTAGTCTCCTTTATGGCTCTAATCTGATAGCGGTACTGGGGTGGTAGATGTCTAGTCTCCTTTATGTCTCTAATCTGATAGTGGTAGTGGGGTGGTAGATGTCTAGTCTCCCGTATGGCTCTAATCTGATAGTGGTACTGGGGTGGTAGATGTCTAGTCTCCTTTATGGCTCTAATCTGATAGTGGTAGTGGGGTGGTAGATGTCTAGTCTCCCTTATGGCTCTAATCTGATAGTGGTAGTGGGTGGTAGATGTCTAGTCTCCCTTATGGCTCTAATCTGATAGTGGTAGTGGGTGGTAGATGTCTAGTCTCCTTTATGTCTCTAATCTGATAGTGGTAGTGGGTTGATAGATGTCTCGTCTCCTTTATGGCTCTAATCTGATAGTGGTACTGGGGTGGTAGATGTCTAGTCTCCTTTATGGCTCTAATCTGATAGTGGTAGTGGGTTGATAGATGTCTCGTCTCCTTTATGGCTCTAATCTGATAGTGGTAGATGTCTAGTCTCCTTTATGGCTCTAATCTGATAGTGGCAGTGGGTTGATAGATGTCTAGTCTCCTTTATGGCTCTAATCTGATAGTTGAAGTGGGGTGGTAGATGTCTATTCTCCTTTATGGCTCTAATCTGATAGTGGTAGATGTCTAGTCTCCTTTATGGCTCTAATCTGATAGTGGTAGTGGGGTGGTAGATGTCTAGTCTCCTTTATGGCTCTAATCTGATAGTGGTAGTGGGTTGATAGATGTCTCGTCTCCTTTATGGCTCTAATCTGATAGTGGTACTGGGGTGGTAGATGTCTAGTCTCCTTTATGTCTCTAATCTGATAGTGGTAGTGGGGTGGTAGATGTCTAGTCTCCCGTATGGCTCTAATCTGATAGTGGTACTGGGGTGGTAGATGTCTAGTCTCCTTTATGGCTCTAATCTGATAGTGGTAGTGGGGTGGTAGATGTCTAGTCTCCCTTATGGCTCTAATCTGATAGTGGTAGTGGGTGGTAGATGTCTAGTCTCCCTTATGGCTCTAATCTGATAGTGGTAGTGGGTGGTAGATGTCTAGTCTCCTTTATGTCTCTAATCTGATAGTGGTAGTGGGTTGATAGATGTCTCGTCTCCTTTATGGCTCTAATCTGATAGTGGTACTGGGGTGGTAGATGTCTAGTCTCCTTTATGGCTCTAATCTGATAGTGGTAGTGGGTTGATAGATGTCTCGTCTCCTTTATGGCTCTAATCTGATAGTGGTAGATGTCTAGTCTCCTTTATGGCTCTAATCTGATAGTGGCAGTGGGTTGATAGATGTCTAGTCTCCTTTATGGCTCTAATCTGATAGTGGTAGTGGGGTGGTAGATGTCTAGTCTCCTTTATGTCTCTAATCTGATAGTGGTAGTGGGTTGATAGATGTCTCGTCTCCTTTATGGCTCTAATCTGATCGTGGTACTGGGGTGGGTTGATGTCTAGTCTCCTTTTTGGCTCTAATCTGATAGTGGTAGTGGGGTGGTAGATGTCTAGTCTCCTTTATGTCTCTAATCTGATAGTGGTAGTGGGGTGGTAGATGTCTAGTCTCCCGTATGGCTCTAATCTGATAGTGGTACTGGGGTGGTAGATGTCTAGTCTCCTTTATGGCTCTAATCTGATAGTGGTAGTGGGGTGGTAGATGTCTAGTCTCCCTTATGGCTCTAATCTGATAGTGGTAGTGGGTGGTAGATGTCTAGTCTCCCTTGTGGCTCTAATCTGATAGTGGTAGTGGGGTGGTAGATGTCTACTCTCCTTTATGGCTCTAATCTGATAGTGGTACTGGGGTGGTAGATGTCTAGTCTACTTTATGGCTCTAATCTGATAGTGGTAGTGGGGTGGTAGATGTCTAGTCTCCTTTATAGCTCTAATCTGATAGTGGTAGTGGGGTGGTAGATGTCTAGTCTCCTTTATTGCTCTAATCTGATAGTGGTAGTGGGGTGGTAGATGTCTAGTCTCCCGTATGGCTCTAATCTGGTAGTGGGGTGGTAGATGTCTAGTCTCCTTTATGGCTTTAATCTGATAGTGGTAGTGAGGTGGTAGATGTCTTGTCTCATTTATGGCTCTAATCTGATAGTGGTAGTGGGGTGGTAGATGTCTAGTCTCCCTTATGGCTCTAATCTGATAGTGGTAGTGGGCTGATAGATGTCTAGTGTCCCGTATGGCTCTAATCTGATAGTGGTAGTGGGGTGGTAGATGTCTAGTCTCCTTTATGGCTCTAATCTGATAGTGGTAGTGGGGTGGTAGATGTCTAGTCACCTTTACGGCTCTAATCTGATAGTGATAGTGGTGTGGGGTGGTAGATGTCTAGTCTCCCATATGGCTCTAATCTGATAGTGGTAGTGGGGTGGTAGATGTCTAGTCTCCTTTATGGCTCTAATCTGATAGTGGTAGATGTCTAGTCTCCTTTATGGCTCTAATCTAATAGTGGTAGATGTCTAGTCTCCTTTATGGCTCTAATCTGATAGTGGTAGTGGGGTGATAGATGTCAAGTCTCCTTTATGGCTCTAATCTGATAGTGGTAGTGGGGTGATAGATGTCTCGTCTCCTTTATGGCTCTTATCTGATAGTGGTAGTGGGGTTTTAGATGTCTAGTCTCCTTTATGTGTATAATCTAATAGTGGTAGTGGGGTGGTAAATGTCTAGTCTCCTTTATGGCTTTTATCTGATAGTGGTAGATGTCTAGTCTCCTTTATGGCTCTAATCTGATAGTGGTAGTGGGGTGGTAGATGTCTAGTCTCCTTTGTGGCTCTAATCTGATAGTTGAAGTGGGGTGGTAGATGTCTAGTCTCCTTTATGGCTCTAATCTGATAGTGGTATTGGGGTGGTAATTGTCTAGTCTCATTTATGGCTCTAATCTGATAGTGGTAGTGGGGTGGTAGATGTCTAGTCTCCTGCATGGCTCTAATCTGATAGTGGTAGTGGGGTGGTAGATGTCTAGTCTACTTTATGGCTCTAATCTGATAGTGGTAGTGGGTTGGTAGATGTCTAGTCTCCTTTATGGCTCTAATCTGATAGTGGTAGTGGGGTGGTAGATGTCTAGTCTCCTTTATGGCTCTAATCTGATAGCGGTAGTGGGGTTTTAGATGTCTAGTCTCCTTTATGGCTCTAATCTGATAGTGGTAGTGGGGTGGTAGATGTCTAGTCTCCCTTATGGCTCTAATCTGGTATTGGTAGTGGGGTGGTAGATGTCTAGTCTCCCTTATAGCTCTAATCTGATAGTGGTAGTGGGGTGGTAGATGTCTAGTCTCCCTTATGGCTCTAATCTGATAGTGGTAGTGGGTTGGTAGATGTCTAGTCTCCTTTATGGCTCTAATCTGATAGCGGTACTGGGGTGGTAGATGTCTAGTCTCCTTTATGTCTCTAATCTGATAGTGGTAGTGGGGTGGTAGATGTCTAGTCTCCCGTATGGCTCTAATCTGATAGTGGTACTGGGGTGGTAGATGTCTAGTCTCCTTTATGGCTCTAATCTGATAGTGGTAGTGGGGTGGTAGATGTCTAGTCTCCCTTATGGCTCTAATCTGATAGTGGTAGTGGGTGGTAGATGTCTAGTCTCCCTTATGGCTCTAATCTGATAGTGGTAGTGGGTGGTAGATGTCTAGTCTCCTTTATGTCTCTAATCTGATAGTGGTAGTGGGTTGATAGATGTCTCGTCTCCTTTATGGCTCTAATCTGATAGTGGTACTGGGGTGGTAGATGTCTAGTCTCCTTTATGGCTCTAATCTGATAGTGGTAGTGGGTTGATAGATGTCTCGTCTCCTTTATGGCTCTAATCTGATAGTGGTAGATGTCTAGTCTCCTTTATGGCTCTAATCTGATAGTGGCAGTGGGTTGATAGATGTCTAGTCTCCTTTATGGCTCTAATCTGATAGTTGAAGTGGGGTGGTAGATGTCTAGTCTCCTTTATGGCTCTAATCTGATAGTGGTATTGGGGTGGTAATTGTCTAGTCTCATTTATGGCTCTAATCTGATAGTGGTAGTGGGGTGGTAGATGTCTAGTCTCCTTTATGGCTCTAATCTGATAGTGGTAGTGGGGTGGTAGATGTCTAGTCTCCCTTATGGCTCTAATCTGGTATTGGTAGTGGGGTGGTAGATGTCTAGTCTCCCTTATAGCTCTAATCTGATAGTGGTAGTGGGGTGGTAGATGTCTAGTCTCCCTTATGGCTCTAATCTGATAGTGGTAGTGGGTTGGTAGATGTCTAGTCTCCTTTATGGCTCTAATCTGATAGCGGTAGTGGGGTTTTAGATGTCTAGTCTCCTTTATGGCTCTAATCTGATAGTGGTAGTGGGGTGGTAGATGTCTAGTCTCCCTTATGGCTCTAATCTGGTATTGGTAGTGGGGTGGTAGATGTCTAGTCTCCCTTATAGCTCTAATCTGATAGTGGTAGTGGGGTGGTAGATGTCTAGTCTCCCTTATGGCTCTAATCTGATAGTGGTAGTGGGTTGGTAGATGTCTAGTCTCCTTTATGGCTCTAATCTGATAGTGGTACTGGGGTGGTAGATGTCTAGTCTACTTTATGGCTCTAATCTGATAGTGGTAGTGGGGTGGTAGATGTCTAGTCTCCTTTATAGCTCTAATCTGATAGTGGTAGTGGGGTGGTAGATGTCTAGTCTCCTTTTTTGCTCTAATCTGATAGTGGTAGTGGGTTGGTAGATGTCTAGTCTCCCGTATGGCTCTAATGTGGTAGTGGGGTGGTAGATGTCTAGTCTCCTTTATGGCTTTAATCTGATAGTGGTAGTGGGGTGGTAGATGTCTTGTCTCATTTATGGCTCTAATCTGATAGTGGTAGTGGGGTGGTAGATGTCTAGTCTCCCGTATGGCTCTAATCTGATAGTGGTACTGGGGTGGTAGATGTCTAGTCTCCTTTATGTCTCTAATCTGATAGTGGTAGTGGGGTGGTAGATGTCTAGTCTCCCGTATGGCTCTAATCTGATAGTGGTACTGGGGTGGTAGATGTCTAGTCTCCTTTATGGCTCTAATCTGATAGTGGTAGTGGGGTGGTAGATGTCTAGTCTCCCTTATGGCTCTAATCTGATAGTGGTAGTGGGTGGTAGATGTCTAGTCTCCCTTATGGCTCTAATCTGATAGTGGTAGTGGGTGGTAGATGTCTAGTCTCCTTTATGTCTCTAATCTGATAGTGGTAGTGGGTTGATAGATGTCTCGTCTCCTTTATGGCTCTAATCTGATAGTGGTACTGGGGTGGTAGATGTCTAGTCTCCTTTATGGCTCTAATCTGATAGTGGTAGTGGGTTGATAGATGTCTCGTCTCCTTTATGGCTCTAATCTGATAGTGGTAGATGTCTAGTCTCCTTTATGGCTCTAATCTGATAGTGGCAGTGGGTTGATAGATGTCTAGTCTCCTTTATGGCTCTAATCTGATAGTTGAAGTGGGGTGGTAGATGTCTAGTCTCCTTTATGGCTCTAATCTGATAGTGGTATTGGGGTGGTAATTGTCTAGTCTCATTTATGGCTCTAATCTGATAGTGGTAGTGGGGTGGTAGATGTCTAGTCTCCTTTATGGCTCTAATCTGATAGTGGTAGTGGGGTGGTAGATGTCTAGTCTCCCTTATGGCTCTAATCTGGTATTGGTAGTGGGGTGGTAGATGTCTAGTCTCCCTTATAGCTCTAATCTGATAGTGGTAGTGGGGTGGTAGATGTCTAGTCTCCCTTATGGCTCTAATCTGATAGTGGTAGTGGGTTGGTAGATGTCTAGTCTCCTTTATGGCTCTAATCTGATAGCGGTAGTGGGGTTTTAGATGTCTAGTCTCCTTTATGGCTCTAATCTGATAGTGGTAGTGGGGTGGTAGATGTCTAGTCTCCCTTATGGCTCTAATCTGGTATTGGTAGTGGGGTGGTAGATGTCTAGTCTCCCTTATAGCTCTAATCTGATAGTGGTAGTGGGGTGGTAGATGTCTAGTCTCCCTTATGGCTCTAATCTGATAGTGGTAGTGGGTTGGTAGATGTCTAGTCTCCTTTATGGCTCTAATCTGATAGTGGTACTGGGGTGGTAGATGTCTAGTCTACTTTATGGCTCTAATCTGATAGTGGTAGTGGGGTGGTAGATGTCTAGTCTCCTTTATAGCTCTAATCTGATAGTGGTAGTGGGGTGGTAGATGTCTAGTCTCCTTTTTTGCTCTAATCTGATAGTGGTAGTGGGTTGGTAGATGTCTAGTCTCCCGTATGGCTCTAATGTGGTAGTGGGGTGGTAGATGTCTAGTCTCCTTTATGGCTTTAATCTGATAGTGGTAGTGGGGTGGTAGATGTCTTGTCTCATTTATGGCTCTAATCTGATAGTGGTAGTGGGGTGGTAGATGTCTAGTCTCCCTTATGGCTCTAATCTGATAGTGGTAGTGGGCTGATAGATGTCTAGTGTCCCGTATGGCTCTAATCTGATAGTGGTAGTGGGGTGGTAGATGTCTAGTCTCCTTTATGGCTCTAATCTGATAGTGGTAGTGGGGTGGTAGATGTCTAGTCTCCTTTATGGCTCTAATCTGATAGTGGTAGATGTCTATTCTCCTTTATGGCTCTAATCTAATAGTGGTAGATGTCTAGTCTCCTTTATGGCTCTAATCTGATAGTGGTAGTGGGGTGATAGATGTCAAGTCTCCTTTATGGCTCTAATCTGATAGTGGTAGTGGGGTGATAGATGTCTCGTCTCCTTTATGGCTCTTATCTGATAGTGGTAGTGGGGTTTTAGATGTCTAGTCTCCTTTATGTGTATAATCTAATAGTGGTAGTGGGGTGGTAGATGTCTAGTCTCCTTTATGGCTCTAATCTGATAGTGGTAGTGGGGTGGTAGATGTCTAGTCTCCTTTATGGCTCTAATCTGATAGTTGAAGTGGGGTGGTAGATGTCTAGTCTCCTTTATGGCTCTAATCTGATAGTGGTATTGGGGTGGTAGATGTCTAGTCTCCTTTATGGCTCTAATCTGATAGTTGAAGTGGGGTGGTAGATGTCTAGTCTCCTTTATGGCTCTAATCTGATAGTGGTAGTGGGGTGGTAGATGTCTAGTCTCCTTTATGGCTCTAATCTGATAGTGGTAGTGGGGTGGTAGATGTCTAGTCTCCCTTATGGCTCTAATCTGGTATTGGTAGTGGGGTGGTAGATGTCTAGTCTCCTTTATGGCTCTAATCTGATAGTGGTAGTGGGGTGGTAGATGTCTAGTCTCCCTTATGGCTCTAATCTGATAGTGGTAGTGGGTTGGTAGATGTCTAGTCTCCTTTATGGCTCTAATCTGATAGCGGTAGTGGGGTTTTAGATGTCTAGTCTCCTTTATGGCTCTAATCTGATAGTGGTAGTGGGGTGGTAGATGTCTAGTCTCCCTTATGGCTCTAATCTGGTATTGGTAGTGGGGTGGTAGATGTCTAGTCTCCCTTATAGCTCTAATCTGATAGTGGTAGTGGGGTGGTAGATGTCTAGTCTCCCTTATGGCTCTAATCTGATAGTGGTAGTGGGTTGGTAGATGTCTAGTCTCCTTTATGGCTCTAATCTGATAGCGGTAGTGGGGTTTTAGATGTCTAGTCTCCTTTATGGCTCTAATCTGATAGTGGTCGTGGGGTGGTAGATGTCTAGTCTCCCGTATGGCTCTAATCTTGTAGTGGGGTGGAAGATGTCTCGTCTCCTTTATGGCTCTAATCTGATAGTGGTAGTGGGTTGGTAGATGTCTAGTCTCCTTTATGGCTCTAATCTGATAGTGGTAGTGGGGTGGTAGATGTCTAGTCTCCTTTATGGCTCTAATCTGATAGTGGTAGTGGGGTGGTAGATGTCTAGTCTCCTTTATAGCTCTAATCTGATAGTGGTAGTGGGGTGGTAGATGTCTAGTCTCCTTTATTGCTCTTATCTGATAGTGGTAGTGGGGTGGTAGATGTCTAGTCTCCCGTATGGCTCTAATCTGGTAGTGGGGTGGTAGATGTATAGTCTCCTTTATGGCTTTAATCTGATAGTGGTAGTGGGGTGGTAGATGTCTTGTCTCATTTATGGCTCTAATCTGATAGTGGTAGTGGGGTGGTAGATGTCTAGTCTCCCTTATGGCTCTAATCTGATGGTGGTAGTGGGCTGATAGATGTCTAGTGTCCCGTATAGCTCTAATCTGATAGTGGTAGTGGGGTGGTAGATGTCTAGTCTCCCTTATGGCTCTAATCTGATAGTGGTAGTGGGTGGTAGATGTCTAGTCTCCCTTATGGCTCTAATCTGATAGTGGTAGTGGGTGGTAGATGTCTAGTCTCCTTTATGTCTCTAATCTGATAGTGGTAGTGGGTTGATAGATGTCTCGTCTCCTTTATGGCTCTAATCTGATAGTGGTACTGGGGTGGTAGATGTCTAGTCTCCTTTATGGCTCTAATCTGATAGTGGTAGTGGGTTGATAGATGTCTCGTCTCCTTTATGGCTCTAATCTGATAGTGGTAGATGTCTAGTCTCCTTTATGGCTCTAATCTGATAGTGGCAGTGGGTTGATAGATGTCTAGTCTCCTTTATGGCTCTAATCTGATAGTTGAAGTGGGGTGGTAGATGTCTAGTCTCCTTTATGGCTCTAATCTGATAGTGGTATTGGGGTGGTAATTGTCTAGTCTCATTTATGGCTCTAATCTGATAGTGGTAGTGGGGTGGTAGATGTCTAGTCTCCTTTATGGCTCTAATCTGATAGTGGTAGTGGGGTGGTAGATGTCTAGTCTCCCTTATGGCTCTAATCTGGTATTGGTAGTGGGGTGGTAGATGTCTAGTCTCCCTTATAGCTCTAATCTGATAGTGGTAGTGGGGTGGTAGATGTCTAGTCTCCCTTATGGCTCTAATCTGATAGTGGTAGTGGGTTGGTAGATGTCTAGTCTCCTTTATGGCTCTAATCTGATAGCGGTAGTGGGGTTTTAGATGTCTAGTCTCCTTTATGGCTCTAATCTGATAGTGGTAGTGGGGTGGTAGATGTCTAGTCTCCCTTATGGCTCTAATCTGGTATTGGTAGTGGGGTGGTAGATGTCTAGTCTCCCTTATAGCTCTAATCTGATAGTGGTAGTGGGGTGGTAGATGTCTAGTCTCCCTTATGGCTCTAATCTGATAGTGGTAGTGGGTTGGTAGATGTCTAGTCTCCTTTATGGCTCTAATCTGATAGTGGTACTGGGGTGGTAGATGTCTAGTCTACTTTATGGCTCTAATCTGATAGTGGTAGTGGGGTGGTAGATGTCTAGTCTCCTTTATAGCTCTAATCTGATAGTGGTAGTGGGGTGGTAGATGTCTAGTCTCCTTTTTTGCTCTAATCTGATAGTGGTAGTGGGTTGGTAGATGTCTAGTCTCCCGTATGGCTCTAATGTGGTAGTGGGGTGGTAGATGTCTAGTCTCCTTTATGGCTTTAATCTGATAGTGGTAGTGGGGTGGTAGATGTCTTGTCTCATTTATGGCTCTAATCTGATAGTGGTAGTGGGGTGGTAGATGTCTAGTCTCCCTTATGGCTCTAATCTGATAGTGGTAGTGGGCTGATAGATGTCTAGTGTCCCGTATGGCTCTAATCTGATAGTGGTAGTGGGGTGGTAGATGTCTAGTCTCCTTTATGGCTCTAATCTGATAGTGGTAGTGGGGTGGTAGATGTCTAGTCTCCTTTATGGCTCTAATCTGATAGTGGTAGATGTCTATTCTCCTTTATGGCTCTAATCTAATAGTGGTAGATGTCTAGTCTCCTTTATGGCTCTAATCTGATAGTGGTAGTGGGGTGATAGATGTCAAGTCTCCTTTATGGCTCTAATCTGATAGTGGTAGTGGGGTGATAGATGTCTCGTCTCCTTTATGGCTCTTATCTGATAGTGGTAGTGGGGTTTTAGATGTCTAGTCTCCTTTATGTGTATAATCTAATAGTGGTAGTGGGGTGGTAGATGTCTAGTCTCCTTTATGGCTCTAATCTGATAGTGGTAGTGGGGTGGTAGATGTCTAGTCTCCTTTATGGCTCTAATCTGATAGTTGAAGTGGGGTGGTAGATGTCTAGTCTCCTTTATGGCTCTAATCTGATAGTGGTATTGGGGTGGTAGATGTCTAGTCTCCTTTATGGCTCTAATCTGATAGTTGAAGTGGGGTGGTAGATGTCTAGTCTCCTTTATGGCTCTAATCTGATAGTGGTAGTGGGGTGGTAGATGTCTAGTCTCCTTTATGGCTCTAATCTGATAGTGGTAGTGGGGTGGTAGATGTCTAGTCTCCCTTATGGCTCTAATCTGGTATTGGTAGTGGGGTGGTAGATGTCTAGTCTCCTTTATGGCTCTAATCTGATAGTGGTAGTGGGGTGGTAGATGTCTAGTCTCCCTTATGGCTCTAATCTGATAGTGGTAGTGGGGTTTTAGATGTCTAGTCTCCTTTATGGCTCTAATCTGATAGTGGTAGTGGGGTGGTAGATGTCTAGTCTCCCTTATGGCTCTAATCTGGTATTGGTAGTGGGGTGGTAGATGTCTAGTCTCCCTTATAGCTCTAATCTGATAGTGGTAGTGGGGTGGTAGATGTCTAGTCTCCCTTATGGCTCTAATCTGATAGTGGTAGTGGGTTGGTAGATGTCTAGTCTCCTTTATGGCTCTAATCTGATAGCGGTAGTGGGGTTTTAGATGTCTAGTCTCCTTTATGGCTCTAATCTGATAGTGGTCGTGGGGTGGTAGATGTCTAGTCTCCCGTATGGCTCTAATCTTGTAGTGGGGTGGAAGATGTCTCGTCTCCTTTATGGCTCTAATCTGATAGTGGTAGTGGGTTGGTAGATGTCTAGTCTCCTTTATGGCTCTAATCTGATAGTGGTAGTGGGGTGGTAGATGTCTAGTCTCCTTTATGGCTCTAATCTGATAGTGGTAGTGGGGTGGTAGATGTCTAGTCTCCTTTATAGCTCTAATCTGATAGTGGTAGTGGGGTGGTAGATGTCTAGTCTCCTTTATTGCTCTTATCTGATAGTGGTAGTGGGGTGGTAGATGTCTAGTCTCCCGTATGGCTCTAATCTGGTAGTGGGGTGGTAGATGTATAGTCTCCTTTATGGCTTTAATCTGATAGTGGTAGTGGGGTGGTAGATGTCTTGTCTCATTTATGGCTCTAATCTGATAGTGGTAGTGGGGTGGTAGATGTCTAGTCTCCCTTATGGCTCTAATCTGATGGTGGTAGTGGGCTGATAGATGTCTAGTGTCCCGTATAGCTCTAATCTGATAGTGGTAGTGGGGTGGTAGATGTCTAGTCTCCCTTATGGCTCTAATCTGATAGTGGTAGTGGGTGGTAGATGTCTAGTCTCCCTTATGGCTCTAATCTGATAGTGGTAGTGGGTGGTAGATGTCTAGTCTCCTTTATGTCTCTAATCTGATAGTGGTAGTGGGTTGATAGATGTCTCGTCTCCTTTATGGCTCTAATCTGATAGTGGTACTGGGGTGGTAGATGTCTAGTCTCCTTTATGGCTCTAATCTGATAGTGGTAGTGGGTTGATAGATGTCTCGTCTCCTTTATGGCTCTAATCTGATAGTGGTAGATGTCTAGTCTCCTTTATGGCTCTAATCTGATAGTGGCAGTGGGTTGATAGATGTCTAGTCTCCTTTATGGCTCTAATCTGATAGTTGAAGTGGGGTGGTAGATGTCTATTCTCCTTTATGGCTCTAATCTGATAGTGGTAGTGGGGTGATAGATGTCTAGTCTCCTTTATGGCTCTAATCTGATAGTGGTAGTGGTGTGATGGATGTCTAGTCTCCTTTAGGGCTCTAATCTGATAGTGGTAGATGTCTAGTCTCCTTTATGGCTCTAATCTGATAGTGGTAGTGGGGTGGTAGATGTCTAGTCTCCTTTATGGCTCTAATCTGATAGTGGTAGTGGGTTGATAGATGTCTCGTCTCCTTTATGGCTCTAATCTGATAGTGGTACTGGGGTGGTAGATGTCTAGTCTCCTTTATGTCTCTAATCTGATAGTGGTAGTTGTGTGGGGTGGTAGATGTCTATTCTCCCATATGGCTCTAATCTGATAGTGGTAGTGGGGTGGTAGATGTCTATTCTCCTTTATGGCTCTAATCTGATAGTGGTAGATGTCTATTCTCCTTTATGGCTCTAATCTAATAGTGGTAGATGTCTAGTCTCCTTTATGGCTCTAATCTGATAGTGGTACTGGGGTGGTAGATGTCTATTCTCCTTTATGGCTCTAATCTGATAGTGGTAGATGTCTATTCTCCTTTATGGCTCTAATCTAATAGTGGTAGATGTCTAGTCTCCTTTATGGCTCTAATCTGATAGTGGTACTGGGGTGGTAGATGTCTAGTCTCCTTTATGGCTCTAATCTGATAGTGGTAGTGGGGTGGTAGATGTCTAGTCTCCTTTATGGCTCTAATCTGATAGTGGTAGTGGGGTGGTAGATGTCTAGTCTCCTTTATGGCTCTAATCTGATAGTGGTCGTGGGGTGTTAGATGTCTAGTCTCCTTTATGCCTCTAATCTGATAGTGGTAGTGGGGTGGTAGATGTCTAGTCTCCTTTTTGGCTGTAATCTGATAGTGGTAGTGGGGTAGTAGATGTCTAGTCTCCGTTATGGCTCTAATCTGATAGTAGTAAATGATGTCTGCATGTTGTAGAGTGACCCTGGCTATCCCTACATAAAACATGATTGTGCCGTGTGGTTTGATTAATATAAGCAATTTGATATTAATTATACTTTTACTGTTGATGATACTTAAGTAGATTTAAAACCAAAAACTTAGATTTTTACTCAAGCAGTTTTTTATTGGGTGATTTTCACTTTTACTTGAGTCATTCTCTATTAAGGTCTTTATCTTTACTCTATTAAGGTCTTTATCTTTACTCTATTAAGGTCTTTATCTTTACTCTATTAAGGAATCTTTACTCTTACTCAAGTATGCCAACTGGTTTGTTTTTCCACCACTGTGGAAAGCATAATGGCGTCTGGCAAGCCGGTTGGCCTACTGATTATTTTTGGAATAGGAAGAAATAAGCTACAACAAAGCCCTCTTGTTGTAATGAAGTCAAATTAAAATGTAGACAAAAGTAAATTAATGACTTTTTCATCCCCATTTTCCTGTCCACCTCTGTTTGCCTCAGTCGCTCGCTTGCCTTTTCAGTTAACTTCCATCACCATTTCCTGTTTGATTAAGCTTCAGCTGATGTCTGCCCGTTTGCCTTTTCAGTTGACTTCCATCACCATTTCCTGTTTGATTAAGCTTCAGTCATTCTTCAGCTGATGTCTGCCCGCTTGCCTTTTCAGTTAACTTCCATCACCATTTCCTGTTTGATTAAGCTTCAGCTGATGTCTGCCCGTTTGCCTTTTCAGTTAACTTCCATCACCATTTCCTGTTTGATTAAGCTTCAGTCATTCTTCAGCTGATGTCTGCCCGCTTGCCTTTTCAGTTGACTTCCATCACCATTTCCTGTTTGATTAAGCTTCAGCTGATGTCTGCCCGTTTGCCTTTTCAGTTGACTTCCATCACCATTTCCTGTCCACCTCTGTTTGATTAAGCCTCAGTCAGTTGACTTTCTGCTGCACTCGCTCTTCTATAAGTTAAAAGTGTCTGACATTGAAATACATTTGGTCTCCAGTCTATGGACTATAGAAAAACCACATATATCAATCAATCAATCAATCAATCAAATGTATTTATAAAGCCCTTCTTACATCAGCTGATACAGAAACCCAGCCTAAAGGCTACTTATTACTTGTTCTACCGTCATCTCTCTCCTCCTTCCAGGCTTTTTCTTCTCTTGACTTTATATTTATTTTTAACATTTTTTTATTTCACCTTTATTTAACCAGGTAGGCAAGTTGAGAACAGGTTCTCATTCACAATTGCGATTGGCAACTTTCATAAATTAGGTGCATTACCGCCACTGACCTCGTTCGTCTTTCAGTCACCCACGTGGGTATAACCAACCCACGTGGGTACCTGCTTCTATAAACCAATGAGGAGATGGGAGAGGCAGGACTTGCAGCGCGATCTGCATCACAAATAGAATTGAGTGTGGGTGCAGTAATTGAATAATATAGATTTCTAAATGTATTTTGCGATGCGAGCGATGTAGTCAGCCTGTTAGCCCTTGGAAACGCGCGAGCAGTATGGGTGCAATAATTTAATAATAGATTTCTAAATTTATTTTGCAACGCTCGCGTCGTTAGTCAGCCTGTAAGACTACATAATGTTAAATTAATTTGATGGCGCGTTTTTGGTGGAGCGACTCCAGCAGCACCCATGGAGAGGCGCGCTGGGCATGGACAAGGTAAATATATTTGCGCCCTTGCCTTTTGCAAAGTGTGCACTGGTTATCATGAGCCGGCATCAGCGCTCACCGAAATAGCCCTCATGCCACTAGGTGAGAGGAGTTATCATTGTTTTTGGACAGAATAATGTGAGGTGTTATGAGTTGTTGGAGGTGCGTCTTGGTCAGTTTAGCTCGGAAAATGATGCCCTCATCAAACTGCCTCTCTAGGCGGTTGCCAAGTCCTGCCTAATTCAGTTCCATCTCTCCTAGTCATAAATATTAGTCATTTTGACTTTTAAAATGTATGACCTTTTATTGTGCCATGAACACAACCAGTCATGATGTTTTCCTCTGTCAAACAATCACTTCAAAGGGCTCCTTTAACTAGGTTACCGGCACACTCATACACACACCAAAAAGTGTAATGACATTTGCCGATTGTCATTAGGCCAGAATTTATGCCTCCACTGCTGTCCACGAGCGTCTCGGTGTCTGCCACATCTCTGCCGTGGCCAAATGGCAGTGTTCTTGTGGAAAACACATTGCATTTGGAGCGTAAGCTAAACCACCCGTTTAACTCCATTCGCAAATATTTCATGCCTCTGTCAGTAATCAGGGCCAGTCCTTGCGATTCTTCTGCACTAGGCGAGACCAAAAACTGCAGCCCCAGCAAAACTAGAATAGTCCCAGTTAGCAAAATGATGTTGAAGAGGTCTAAAATACGTATTTTCTAGACGTTGAAATTAAGTTCAATTTAGGTTCAGAATGAAAGGTAAAAATAAGTATTTTCCCGTAAATTTAAAATACATATTTTCCAGGACGTTGAAACAGCATCTTTTCCAGACTTCTGAATGAAAGTTGAAAATGTATATTTTTCAGACAATTAAATTGTGTTTTCCCGGACGTTGAAATCAGGCTCATTTTTTATTCTGATTGAAAGTTGTAAATATAATTTTTCCCAGATAATGAAATTATGTATTTTCCAGTTGTTGAAATTAGGCAAATTTGGGGTTCTGAATAAAAGTTGTTTGGTCCAAATCAAGTCTGGTCCAGACCGGACAAAATCTGAACCAAACATAGACGTCTAATGTCTGTGAATGTGGAAATTGGGACTGCACCAAAAAAATACTTCCAAAAGGCGTCAGCCAATGCTTACCGAGGTGTAGCCTACAGTTGAGCCAGTGCTTACCGAGGTGTAGCCTACAGTTGAACCAGTGCTTACCGAGGTGTAGCCTACAGTTGAACCAGTGCTTACCGAGGTGTAGCCTACAGTTGAACCAGTGCTTACCGAGGTGTAGCCTACAGTTGAACCAGTGCTTACCGAGGTGTAGCCTACAGTTGAACCAGTGCTTACTGAGGTGTAGCCTACAGTTGAACCAGTGCTTACTGAGGTGTAGCCTACAGTTGAACCAGTGCTTACTGAGGTGTAGCCTACAGTTGGGCCAGTGCTTACTGAGGTGTAGCCTACAGTTGAACCAGTGCTTACTGAGGTGTAGCCTACAGTTGAACCAGTGCTTACTGAGGTGTAGCCTATAGTTGAGCCAGTGCTTACTGAGGTGTAGCCTACAGTTGAACCAGTGCTTACTGAGGTGTAGCCTATAGTTGAACCAGTGCTTACTGAGGTGTAGCCTACAGTTGAGCCAGTGCTTACTGAGGTGTAGCCTACAGTTGAGCCAGTGCTTACCGAGGTGTAGCCTACAGTTGAACCAGTGCTTACCGAGGTGTAGCCTACAGTTGAACCAGTACTTACCGAGGTGTAGCCTACAGTTGAACCAGTGCTTACTGAGGTGTAGCCTACAGTTGAGCCAGTGCTTACTGAGGTGTAGCCTACAGTTGAACCAGTGCTTACTGAGGTGTAGCCTACAGTTGAACCAGTGCTTACTGAGGTGTAGTTGTATGAATGCCCATCTATGTGGTAAGCTTACCATTTGTAAAACACCAGCAAATATGTCAGGTCTGGACAGGACCAAAAAAAAGACATTGGCCCATGCTTACTGGGTGTAGCTTACCATGTCTGTGTAATGGATGTGAAATGGCTAGCTAGTTAGCTGTGGTGCGCGCTAATAGCGTTTCAATCGGTTACGTCACCCGCTTTGAGACCTTGAAGTAGTGGTTCCCCTTGCTCTGCAAGGAACGCGGCCTTTGTGGAGCGATGGGTAACGACGCTTCGTGGGTGACTGTTGTTGATGTGTGCAGAGGGTCCCTGGTTCGCGCCCGTGTCGGGGCGAGGGGACAATCTAAAGTTAAACTGTTACATCTGCAGCAATTTAATTTTCTGAATGCCCATCCATGTGGTAGGCCCACCATTTGTAAAGGAGGCCGGCCATTGCATTGGCTTTATTAGTCCTGATTCCTGTGACTAATCAATGTAGCTATTTAAGCTCTGAATATCAGCTACCCAACTTTGTCAGGAGTAATCGCAAGCCTATTTGCAATGTTTTTACACCAGTGGCGACCCGTCATTCAGGGCAGGTGGGGCTTTTGAGCCCCACATTTTTAGCAAAACAAAATAAAAAATTAAATATAAATATTTTGGGCGGTGTAGCTTGCCTGTTTTTGCATGTAATTTTGGCATTAATACGTGTCACATATCAGTTTACAAACAATGAACAAAAAGTATATATCATTCAGTTTATAGAGCTGCATACACACATTATCTATTTTTAGTTTCCTGGAGTAAGGCAGCTCCAAAATGCAGTTTTCAGCCTAGCTCAGTGCTTTCAACAGCAGACTCCCAACACCTTACCACAGCTACACCTGGCTTTCAGCAGAGCTTTGTCTGGCAGCGAAACAGTTAATTCAGCCTCATTTACTGCCTTTAAAAAGACCTAGCTGATATGGCTGACCTGCTTTAATAAATGTGGTTTGAAATTTACACAGCAGGAAATGCAGAAGTATTTAATTTTTATCTATGATCAAAAATTGACAGATACGAACTTGAAGTAGGTGAGTTTTTTTGTGTTGCTGGTGGATCTTATTCAGTTTAGAAAATGCTGCCCTCGTCAATCTGCTGCCCTCGTCAACCTGCTGCCCTCGTCAACCTGCTGCCCTCGTCAATCTGCCGCCATAAGAGGCCGCCTAATCCTGCCTAATGAGTGGGCCAGCTGTGATGAGTGGGCCAGCTGTGATGAGTGGGCCAGCTGTAATGAGTGGGCCAGCTGTGAGGAGTGGGCCAGCTGTGAGGAGTGGGCCAGCTGTGAGGAGTGGGCCAGCTGTGAGGAGTGGGCCAGCTGTGAGGAGTGGGCCAGCTGTGAGGAGTGGGCCAGCTGTGAGGAGTGGGCCAGCTGTGAGGAGTGGGCCAGCTGTGAGGAGTGGGCCAGCTGTGAGGAGTGGGCCAGCTGTGAGGAGTGGGCCAGCTGTGAGGAGTGGGCCAGCTGTGAGGAGTGGGCCAGCTGTGAGGAGTGGGCCAGCTGTGAGGAGTGGGCCAGCTGTGAGGAGTGGGCCAGCTGTGAGGAGTGGGCCAGCTGTGAGGAGTGGGCCAGCTGTGAGGAGTGGGCCAGCTGTGATGAGTGGGCCAGCTGTGATGAGTGGGCCAGCTGTGATGAGTGGGCCAGCTGTGATGAGTGGGCCAGCTGTGATGAGTGGGCCAGCTGTGAGGAGTGGGCCAGCTGTGAGGAGTGGGCCAGCTGTGAGGAGTGGGCCAGCTGTGAGGAGTGAGCCAGCTGTGAGGAGTGAGCCAGCTGTGAGGAGTGAGCCAGCTGTGAGGAGTGAGCCAGCTGTGAGGAGTGGGCCAGCTGTGATGAGTGAGCCAGCTGTGTGGAGTGGGCCAGCTGTGTGGAGTGGGCCAGCTGTGATGAGTGAGCCAGCTGTGTGGAGTGGGCCAGCTGTGATGAGTGAGCCAGCTGTAACGGTAATAATAAATCATGGAGTAACGGCCTACAGTTTTCTTGACATTTTGTTTTCATTATTGTGATAGGCTCATGTTTTACCGGTACCCCCACTATTTACTTTGCCATAACACTTTACTTTCACCCCTGCTCTGAAATCTTTACATAGTGGCACAGCTAAGCCGACAAGGTGGTGCTGCGCCTCATATTTAGGGATGGGGTATTATTTGGAGAGAACCCTGTCAGTGACCATAGCTGGTTTAAATCGCTTTAAAATGGGCATTTCCGGTACTCCCGGGATGAACATGAATTATTCCCGGTATTGAAATTTGGTAGATTTTCTAGAAAATATTAATTCCTACCACATAAGCCGTTTTCAAAGGGATGAATTGCTTTTAGGGGCAGTCACTCTTTATCCTTTCTTGGGAGTATGCAGCATTACTAGTTATAGTTTATGGCTCTCATAATAAATCATTACTTTTGTGGAATTCGTGGATTCCATTTAACTGGTTACAATCCAGGCATGTCACATTTAAACAGATTAAGACCTTCGCCATTTTAAATTTGTACCAACATACCCTTACTGAGAAATAAAATGACAATTTTGTATTTCTAGTTTTTTTACGAACAATTTATTCATGATAATTCTTCAATCCCTCCTGCTGAAGTATAAGTAATAAAATGCATACTGTACATCACACCAAACAGACAGCTTCATAAAAGAGACCCATTTCCTCTTGCTTACCTGTGTGAATTGTACCAATATTTAAGAACCAACCAGGAGAACCATAGCAACAGTTGAATTGGAGACAAACAAGCAGCAGTATGAAGGGTCCAAGGAAAGGCGGGAGCATGAAGGGTCCAAGGAAAGGCGGGAGTATGAAGGGTCCAAGGAAAGGCGGGAGCATGAAGGGTCCAAGGAAAGGCGGGAGCATGAAGGGTCCAAGGAAAGGCGGGAGCATGAAGGGTCCAAGGAAAGGCGGGAGTATGAAGGGTCCAAGGAAAGGCGGGAGCATGAAGGGTCCAAGGAAAGGCGGGAGCATGAAGGGTCCAAGGAAAGGCGGGAGCATGAAGGGTCCAAGGAAAGGCGGGAGCATGAAGGGTCCAAGGAAAGGCGGGAGTATGAAGGGTCCAAGGAAAGGCGGGAGTATGAAGGGTCCAAGGAAAGGCGGGAGCATGAAGGGTCCAAGGAAAGGCAGGAGCATGAAGGGTCCAAGGAAAGGCGGGAGCATGAAGGGTCCAAGGAAAGGCAGCAGGTTGTATATGCATCTCCACACAGGCAAAATACCTGTCTTACAACTATGCGTGAGGTAGTAGATTGTATAGTTGTGGGGTGCTAATACCTCACAGACACAAACAAATCTGCCTTACAACTATGCAATCTGCTACCTCTACCCAGGAGCCCCCAGGCTGGGCCTCTGCCCTGGTTTACCTATCCCAAACCAACCCCTGGACAGGTAGAGCCTATAAGCTAGGGCTAGGAGTTGGTTAGCATGCCTTTCATATGACAAGCACACCACAGAACAGTACATATCACTGTGAGTGATTCTTCACGGACTCAATCACACACACACAGCTATCCATCAGGCCTGGTGAAGTTATAGAGCCAATCAGAAGCTGTTTCGGAACAACATGGTTCAGTGTATATATAATTATCTTCTGATCAGGGTAATATAACTACCCCACAACAATACAATCTACTACCTCACGCCGCATCTGCAGAGACTGACTGGTTCAGCTGTAATACACTTCAGACAAGACAGCCTCCAGGTCTTCTTGATGCTGCATCTTCCTGTGAAACACTGCATCAACTTGTGATCAGAATATTACGTGTTAGGAATTGATGAAAGTATTCTTGTCATATTGAGACAAGACAGGAGGTTGTATAGTTATCGCCAAGTCTACTGGAGCGACTCAGTGAACGCAGAAGAGGAGAAGTCCAGGATCCACCTGAACCCACACGCCGAGCCTTGAGCGCTGACGTCACAGCATCTGTGGAGGCGTTAGAATAATATCAAAACCATCACAAGAAACAATAGGTTTGGAAATGTGAGTTTTCTTTGCGAGTCAGTAGGTAGGCTGCCCAGCTTAGGGCTCTTTCTGTAGGGTTCAGTCTGCCTCAGGTGGTGACGCAGTAAGATGGAGGGACTGCCCTGCGGCACGACAGACGCCATATTGTTATTGTCCCTCCCTTTACTAGCCAATGTCCTTGTTTTTGAATGAAAAGCACATTTTTTGTCCATTAAAATAACATCAAATTGATCAGGAATACAGTGCGGACATTGTTAATGTTGTAAGTGACTATTGTAGCTGGAAACGGCAGATTTTTAATGGAATATCTACATAGGCGTACAGAGGCCCATTATCAACAACCATCACTCCTGTGTTCCATTAGAAAACCCTTTTGCAATTATGTTAGCACAGCGGAAAACTATTGGCCTGATTAAAGAAGCAATAAAACTGTCCTTCTTTAAACCCACGATCACCAACCACCAACTGTCTGTCATATACTTTCTGAAATAATTTCTGATTAAGTATTCGGTAAATTTTTCGTCAAATGTAAGTACCCCAAATAAAAATATTTAAACGAACGACCGCTTGTTTGAGTTATTCACTGCTAATGGTAGCTAGCTGGCTACACTTGAATTTCCCTCGCTTCAGAAAAATGGCAGGTTCCTTCATGCAAGTGACAATATCCAGAAACTGAAATAGTATAGATAAGAAATCAAAGCTCTACAGGTAGCGAGGCTACAAAAAAAAGCAATTTGAAGTAGTTTGATAGAAAACGGGTTCATAACTAGCCAATATGTTAGATAGTTAAGCTATCTCATTCCTAAAGCAAACGAGACATTTAACGTTAACAGTAGCTAGCTGACATTTCAAGGTCTGATCCGGACAAACATTTGCTCTGGTCGTATGTTGCAGAAAAGCTGATTAATGATTAGCCATGTTAGTAGCTAGAACGAGCTATGTGGTAACCTATAACGGTGTTCCGTGTTTTCCCGACTAAAGCCACCGATTCTAGCTCTACTGCCCCACTTACCTGACTCCAGTTAGCTAGCGCCTCTGCCGTGCTACAGCAGCAAGCCGGTAGGATTACCGTTTGGGCACGTTCCAGGTCCACCAGCTAGGAGCTGAAGGGGCATCAAGTTTTAGACTGGTAGGTGGTGGGCTGAAGTTTTTTAAAAAAAGTTACGTTTATCGAGTCCAGTGGGGATGGGCATCCCGGCTCTTTCCAGTGAGCTGAAAACCAAAAGTCACCGAAAAGAGCCGGCTCGTTTGTCTCCCAAATGGCTCTTTAAAAAAAAAAATGTTTTGTATTTTGTCAAGTCAAACAGTTTGCAATAGTTTGACTTTGATTGGTGTTAAAACAGTTCTAATTAAATTATTAAATTAAATCATACTCTACCTCAACCACAATGTATTTAAAAATGCATTGGTTTGTTATGAAAAAGAATGCTATTGAACATTTACATTTAAAGTATAACTTTTTAATGTTTGTAAACAAAGTGCATATACATCTAACCATTCAAAACGAATACAAGCTGAACAGCATAATATAATACTGCACCATATCAAAGAAAAATAAATAACAATGTTCAAAACTGCAGCATTAAAACATTAAAATAGTATTTATGCTGCAGTAGTTTATGTGTCGGGGGGCTAGGTTCAGTCTGTTATATCTGGAGTACTTCTCCTGTCTTATCCGGTGTCCTGTGTGAATTTAAGTATGCTCTCTCTAATTCTTTCTTTCTCTCTTTCTTTCTCTCTCTCGGAGGACCTGAGCCCTAGGACCATGCGTCAGGACTACCAGGCATGATGACTCCTTGCTGTCCCCAGTCCACCTGGCCGTGCTGCTGCTCCAGTTTCAACTGTTCTGCCTGCGGCTATGGAACCCTGACCTGTTCACCGGACGTGCTACCTGTCCCAGACCTGCTGTTTTCAACTCTCTAGAGACCGCAGGAGCGGTAGAGATACTCTTAATGATCGGCTATGAAAAGCCAACTGACATTTACTCCTGAGGTGCTGACTTGCTACACCCTCGATAACTTCTGTGATTATTATTATTTGACCCTGCTGGTCATCTATGAACATTTGAACATCTTGGCATAGTTCTGTTATAATCTCCACCCGGCACAGCCAGAAGAGGACTGGCCACCCCTCATAGCCTGGATCCTCTCTTGGTTTCTTCCTAGGTTTTGGCCTTTCTAGGGAGTTTTTCCTAGCCACCGTGCTTCTACACCTGCATTGCTTGCTGTTTGGGGTTTTAAGCTGGGTTTCTGTACAGCACTTCGAGATATTAGCTGATGTACGAAGGGCTATATAAAATAAATTTGATTTGATTTGATTTAAACTGGTCCCTCTTTTCTCTCTTCTTTATTGCCATGTTATAACCAGCAGCACACAGCAATGCTGACCATATTATGCTTTTATGAGAGATTTGCATTCAGAAATGCAAGCCGTCTCACTTTCAAGTTGCTGATGCGGTTTCTTCTCTCAGTGATTATTTGTCCCGTTTTCGAGAAGACCCTGTCAGAGGGAACGGATGTGACCGCTATGCAGAGTCTCCCTGTCATGACTTTAGTAAGCCGTGGGTAGACAGTGTCACGTTCCTGACCTGTTTTCTTTTCTTTTGTCTTGTATTTATTTATTTGGTCAGGGCGTGAGTTGGGTGGGTTGGTCTAGGTTTGATTTTCTATGTTGGGATTTTGTGTTCGGCCTGGTATGATTCTCAATCAGAGGCAGCTGTCAATCGTTGTCCCTGATTGAGAATCATACTTAGGCAGCCGGGGTTTCACGTGTGTTTTGTGGGTGTTTGTTTTCGTGTTTGTATTCGTGCCACACGGGACTGTTGTCGGTTGTTTCATTTTGTTATTTTGTTTCATGTTAGTGTTCAGTTTTGATTTAATAAATTATCATGAGCACTACCCACTCTGCGTGTTGGGTCCGATCCATGCTCCTCCTCGTCTGAGGAGGAGAACGACTATGACGACCGTTACACAGAGGCCTTGTTCTTCCACCAGCTCAGAGGATCTGCACATCTTGGAGGGGCTCCTCCAAATAAGGATCGGGCCTCCATTATGGCATCTGCTGAGGGATTCCTTCGTGCTGCGTCCCCAGTTGCTCTCTCGTCAATCAGCATCCAAACAGCAGACGTTTGTGGCACTACTCCATCTGATCCCTCTTCTTCTGGTTGCTGTGGTGCCTGAGCCAGCTGGCTGCTGAGGCTGTCCCTCCCTCTTCTTCTGGTTGCCCTGGTGCCTGAGCCAGCTGGCTGCTGAGGCTGTCCCTCACTCTTCTTCTGGTTGCCCTGGTGCCTGAGCCAGCTGGCTGCTGAGGCTGTCCCTCCCTGCTGCTGAGGTTATTCCTTGAAGAGCCTCATCAATCGCTCTGGCATCACTGAAGGCTAACTTCATAAAACTGTAATCAAGAGCAGAGGTTTCTGATAGAACGCGATTATATTCCATTCAGTGGAACTTTCTGTCCATTAATGAACTCAGGGTGTTCATCAACTCTGTCACATGTCCTGTGGTTACATTTGCTTCTCTCTGGTGTCTGGCACTGATTCGCTGCAGACCTTATCACAGAAGTATCATTTTTGAGGTTGTCACATAGCTGAAAAGAGAGTACAGTAACTTATTAGTTCAGGTTCATGTTTTGTCTACTGATACTATATTCTCATCTACTGCTCATATATAGTTGAAGTCGGAAGTTTACATACACTTAGGTTGGAGTCATTAAAACTCGTTTTTCAACCACCACACATATACCTATGTATTTAACATTGCTTTTTCAGAACCCTGTCTTTCAAAAATAATTTGTAAAAATCCAAATAACTTCACAGATCTTCATTGTAAAGGGTTTTAACACTGTTTCCCCATGCTTGTTCAATGAACCATAAACAATTCATGAACATGCACCTGTAGAACGGTTGTTAAGACACTAACAGCTTACAGACGGTAGGCAATTAAGGTCACAGTTATGAAAACTTAGGACACTAAAGAGGCCTTTCTACTGACTCTGAAAAACACCAAAAGAAAGATGCCCAAGGTCCCTGCTCATCTGCGTGAACGTGCCTTAGGCATGCTGCAAGGAGGCATGAGGACTGCAGATGTGGCCAGGGCAAGAAATGGCAATGTCCGTACTGTGAGATGCCTAAGACAGTGCTACAGGAAGACAGGACGTACAGCTGATCGTCCTCGCAGTGGCAAACCACGTGTAACAACACCTGCACAGGATCGGTACACCCTAACATCACACCTGCGGGACAGGTACAGGATGGCAACAACAACTGACGAGTTACACCAGGAACGCACAATGTCTCCATCAGTGCTCAGACTGTCTGCAATAGGCTGAGAGAGGCTGGACTGAGGGCTTGTAGGCCTGTTGTAAGGCAGGTCCTCACCAGACATCACCGGCAACAACGTTGCCTATGGGCACAAACCCATCGACGCTGGACCAGACAGGACTGGCAAAAGTGCTCTTCACTGACGAGTCACGGTTTTGTCTCACCAGGGGTGATGTTCGGATTCGCGTTTATCGTTGAAGGAATGAGCGTTACACCGAGGCCTGTACTCTGGAGCGGGATCGATTTGGAGGTGGAGGGTCCGTCATGGTCTGGGGCGGTGTGTCACAGCATCATCGGACTGAGCTTGTTGTCATTGCAGGCAATCTCAACACTGTGCGTTACAGGGAAGACATCCTCCTCCCTCATGTGGTACCCTTCCTGCAGGCTCATCCTGACATGACCCTCCAGCATGACAATGCCACCAGCCATACTGCTCGTTCTGTGCGTGATTTCCTGCAAGACAGGAATGTCAGTGTTCTGCCATGGCCAGCGAAGAACCAGGATCTCAATCCCATTGAGCACGTCTGGGATCTATTGGATCGGAGGGTGAGGGCTAGGGCCATTCCCCCCAGAAATGTCAGGGAACTTGCAGGTGCCTTGGTGGAAGAGTAGGGGAGTGGGGTAACATCTCACAGCAAGAACTGGCACATCTGGTGCAGTCCATGAGGAGGAGATGCACTGCAGTACTTAATGCAGCTGGTGGCCACACCAGATACTGACTGTTACTTTTGATTTTGACCCCCCCTTTGTTCAGGGACACATTTATTCAAGTTCTGTTAGTCACATGTCTGCAGAACCTGTTCAGTTTATGTCTCAGTTGTTGAATCTTATGTTCATACAAATATTTACACGTTAAGTTTGCTGAAAATAAACACAGTTGACAGTGAGGATGTTTATTTTTTTGCTGAGTTTATATATTTTGCATTTGTTTTGTGATGTTGGTGAGAGGGGCACTTGATTCAGCAGTCCTGGCACCAGGAAGGCAAAGTTTTGAACCATTTCATGTGTCTGAACGTAGAACTCCGACCGACCCGGCAGGCGCAGAGAGCAAATCAAGTGCACTTAATAAGCCTACCGCTGGCCAATCAGATAGCTCCGATCACCATAGACTGTAAAAAAGATCGAACACACAGCAAAAGTTGATACCTCAGGTTTTAAACGTTTTGAAATCTCTGAGAGAGACAACAAACCCAGTAAGTTCATGTTTAAGTTGTTATTCAGCACTGTTCAACACTTTTATCAAATGCTTCTCCGTACTTCCGCTAACTACAACCAGCAGCTGCAATGAATGAGCAAAGTGTTTCTGATAAGCTTGAGTTCTTATTATTATTAGCAGCTTGGGTCTTTTTTAATATCATATATTAATTTAACTTTCTCTGATCATAGGAGTAACAACATGAATTGGTGCATGAGGCAGAAATAATGCGGTGTGATTTTGAGTTTCGCCATCAGCTGGAAGACTGTGTCCCCTTTTCTCCGTGGAGGGAGGGAGAGGAGAGGGACGAGGAGTCAGGTTAGAGGCAGCCTCACCACTGCTCCCTCCCTCAGACTGACCATCAGATGCATCACATCAGTCCAGTAAAGGAAAAAAAGCTAAATTATTTTTGCTCACTCAGCTGTCTCACAAGCAATACAACAAACTATCTATTATCAGTGAGATCATACAGCTAAAAAAAAAAAAATCCAATATAATTTCAAAATGGTCAGAGAAGAACAACATTGGCAGAGCATTTCAAGTATAAAACATCTAGTTTTATACTTGTATAAAACATCAGCACCTATAGCCAGTCTCCAGATCTCAACCCCATAGAAAATCTTTGGAGGGAGTTGAAAGTCCGTGTTGCCCAGCAACAGCCCCAAAACATCACTGTTCTAGAGGAGATCTGCATGGAGGAATGGGCCAAAATACCAGCAACAGTGTGTGAAAACCTTGTGAAGACTTACAGAAAACGTTTGACCTCTGTCATTGCCAACAAAGGGTATATAACAAAGTATTGAGATAAACTTTTGTTATTGACCAAATACTTATTTTCCAACATAATTTGCAAATAAATTCATTAAAAATACTACAATGTGATTTTCTGGATTTTTTTCCCTCATTTTGTCTGTCATAGTTGAAGTGTACCTATGATGAAAATTACAGGCCTCTCTCATCTTTTTAAGCCACCACAATTGGTGGCTGACTAAATACTTTTTTGCTGTAGCAAAGATAATGTATTAGGCCTTTAGCCTACTGAGCAGTGATAATGTATTGGGCCTACAGCCTACTGAGTATAGCCAATATACAGGGATAATGTATTGGGCCTACAGCCTACTGCACAAACCCCATTGCTACAGTACTGTTTTTAATTGGTTAATGTTGCAAAGGCTTAAGTTTGTTAAGTAATTCCCCCAAACATCAGAGCGGTAGATCTTGCATTTTGACTCAGTGATCTTAACTCAGAAGAGGATGATGACCTCTGACCTAAACAAAGTAAACATGATGTCAAGAGATCTCAGCATCTTAAATCAAAAGGTTGGTGCCCTAGTCAAACTAATAAAAATCAAAGAAGCTAGACACTGTGAAGACGGAAAAAAATATTTCTGGATCTCCAGGACATAGCAGCCAAAATGTTACAGGGAGAACTGAATGAAGAGGTCCCTCCCTTCCTGGTTCCTGGTGTAGGGATCTGAATAGAAACTTGAATCCGACTGGAGGAGCACAGTTTTATTTTGCGTTAAAGTTGGTCAGTTTCCTCCCATCCAGTAGGTGCCGGCATGCACCTTTAGTTGTTTGATGGCCACTAAAATACCATAGAAGATGATAGTACCACAGAGAACAACGAGCCAGATATTTCAGCGGCTGTATAAATGGGACGTTTCCACTCGCTATGAAATATGATGACGAGAGGAAGCCCAGTGACGAGAATTGAGAGAAGATGGTATTACCAAATATGGTAGTGAGAGGAAGCCCAGTGACTGGGAATTGGGAGAAGATGGTATTACCAAATATGGTAGTGAGAGGAAGCCCAGTGACGGGAATTGGGAGAAGATGGTATTACCAAATATGGTAGTGAGAGGAAGCCCAGTAGCAGGCCATGGGACAAGATGCCACGAGATGGATTTTGGCTGACATTCTGCACATTTTCTCATCAATGAAACATTTAACCTCCATACATTTTTCTGTTTCCAAAACTAGAATCTGTAACAAACAGAGTGGACGGCGTTTTGTAGACTTTCCCCCAACGGAAATATGCAAATAAATGCTAGATCGCGCCAATAGGATCTCACTAGTTCGTGCTGGGTTCAGCCCACTAGGATTCATTGGCTCCAGGCTTTGGTCTATCTTGGGTTAGTTATAAAAAGCTTTGAAAGTACGCATCACAAGTTTTGATTGGTTTACAGTTTAGTACTCGGCGACGTTTGCCTGTCCAGCCAGCGAAAATTAAAGTAAGTATTTTGAATTGCAAGAATTGACAACAAATGGAAATATGTTCAGAATAACTAAATATACCCAATATGAAAACCAGCTCCTCCCTCGACATACAGTACCAGTCAAAAGTTTGGACACACCTACTCATTCCAGGGTTTTTATTTATTTGTACTATTTTCTACATTGTAGAATAATAGAGAAGATATTAAAACTAGGAAATAACACATATGGAATCATATGTAACCAAAAAAAAGTGTTAAACAAAGAAATATATATTTTAGATTCTTCAAAGTAGCCACTCTTTGCCTTGATGACAGCTTTGCAGACTCTTGGCATTCTCTCAACCAGCTTCATAGGGAATGCTTTTCCAACAGTCTTGAAGGAGTTCCCACATATGTTGAGCACTTGTTGGCTGCTTTTCCTTCACTCTGCGGTCCAACTCATCCTAAACCATCTCAATTGGGTTGAGGTCGGGTGATTGTGGAGGCCAGGGCATCTGATGCAGCACTCCATCACTCTCCTTGGTCAAATAGCCCTTACACAGCCTGGAGGTGTGTTGGGGCATTGTTCTGTTGAAGAACAAATGATAATCCAACTAAGCCCAAACCAGATGGGATGGCGTATTGCTGCAGAATGCTCTGGTAGCCATGCTGGTTAAGTGGGCCTTGAATTCTAAATAAATCACAGTGTCACCAGCGATGCACCCCCACATCATCACACCTCCACCTTCACGGTGGGAACCACACATACAGAGATACGTTCACCTACTCCTCGGCTCACAAAGACATGGCGGTTGGAAACAAAAATCTAACATTTGGACTGATCAGACCAAATGACAAATTTCCACCGGTCTATTGTCCATTGCTTGGGTTTCTTGGCCCAAGCAAGTCTCTTTTTATTATTGGTGTCCTTTAGTAGTGGTTTCTTTACAGAAATTTGACCATGAAGGCCTGATTCATCTGAACAGTTGATTTTTTTTATCTTCTGTATACCAACCCTACCTTGTCACCACACAACTGATTGGCTCAAATGTATTAAGAAGGAAAGAAATTCCACAAATTAACTTTTAACAAGGCACACCTGTTAATTGAAATGCATTCCAGGTGACTACCTCATGAAACTGGTTGAGAGAATTCCAAGAGTGTGCAAAGCTGTAATAAAGACAAAGGGTGGCTACTTTGAAGAATCTCAAATATAGAATATATTAACACTTTTTTTGGTTACTATATGATTCCATATGTGTTATTACATAGTTTTGATATCTTCACTATTGTTCTACAATGTAGAAAATAAAAACCATTGAAGGAGTAGATGTGTCCAAACTTTTGACTGGTACTGTAGATCGATCATTAGGGTTCCCGCGTGACGCAGCGGTCTAAGGCACTGCATCTCAGTGCAAGAGGCGTAACCACAGTCCCTGGTTCGAATCCGGGCTGTATCACATCCAGCTGTGATTGGGAGTCTCATAGGGCGGCGCTCAATTGGCCCAGCGTCACATCAGGTTTGGCCGGGGTAAGACGTCATCGTAAATAAGAATTAGTCTGACTTACCTAGTTAAGTAAAGGTAAATAACATCCTGAAAACTAAAGCAACCCAACACCTATAGAGCCAAGACGCTTTTCTTTGACCGTTTGCTTGTTGCACTATTATTAGATATAAAGGCTCATACATGCTTACAACATGTTATGGAGCTTTACCCACCGTCACTGGTATGATGAATTGACAGTAATAACTAAACTGACACGTGAGGTTTACTCTGTGGCCACCAGGGGGTGCTATGACACAAACAGATTTAATTTAAAAAGGTACTGAATTGCCATTTGATGAATTCCAGGAAGAAAAGGGACAGAGACTGTTTGACAAAATAGAGATAGTGTATTTAATCTTGTCTGACAACTGGACATAGTGGCATATTTGGCGTATACTGTATTCTCAAGGCTTCTGTTTGGTGTCTCCGGTGGCCCCTTCCTCTTCAGAAGTGCTGTGCATCTCCCAGCTGAGGCCGGTGTCAGAGTCTGAGTCATCTGAGTCATCTGAGTAATCCTCGCCCTGCTCCACCAGGGAGGCTGTCTTGGACAGCATCACGTCCAAACTTCTGTAGGCCGTCGGGTCAAAGCTGGTCCGCCCAGACCTGATAGAGAGAGAAAGAAAATGTGTATTTAAAAGCTTTACAGAGTATCACTGCCAGGGAGGTGAAATTATTCGAAACAATTCACACATTTTAATATATGAATAAAACAAACGACAATTCTAAATTCAAACACATATTTTTCTTCTTATTCTGTACCTCCAGGCCTTGAGGTCCTGAGAGATGTTCTTGACCAGGCTCTTCCCTCTCACGGTGCCCATCCTGCGGATGTCAATGCCGGACATCAGGTCCTCTACGTACTGACCCAGGGAGATGGACTCTCTATACTTTGCTGACCAGTCCACTGGCTCCAAGACCTGCTCCAGGTACAGAAATATAAAAGGCATTGTGGTCCTGTTCAGTGGGTAGAGCACGGCGCTTGCAATGCCTGGGTTGCGAGTTCCAGGGCCCCCCCCATACGTAAAATGTATACACACATGAGTGTAAATGCTTTGGATAGAAGTGTCTGCCAAAAGGCATATGGGCACTGGGCAAAAACTGGTTGAATCAGCATTGTGTCCACGTCATTTCAAACCCCAAATTAAATTTGATGACTTTGAATCTATGTGGAAAACTGATTGGATTTGCAAAAAGTAATCAATATTAGGGTATTAGGGGAATGGCAGCCGTTTTATGGGCTCCTGACCAATAATTGTGTAATTTTGTGTAATTTTTGGCATTTATCGTAACTATTTGTTTGTTGTAGATAATATTTCCGCCTTCATTTCCTAGACTGAAAAGCGCTTCTTGATCACTAACCTGAATTTGGATGAGGACTTCTACTTCAATGAGGCAAAAGACATTGAATATTATCTACACTCGGAGATGGCGCTACAGAGGCCGGTGATACCTGACTACATCGGAGAGTGGATAAACTGCCTCTACCCTCCGTTCTACTGGCGAACGTGCAATCACTGGAGAATAAACTAGATGAGCTCCGTTCAAGACTATCCTATCAACATGATTTGAAGAACCTGTAATATGTTCCTCGTCGTCGCTGAACAAGGAAGTAGTAAATACAAATCTAGCCGGTTTTTCTACATCGGCAGGACAGAACGGTGGTGTCGGGGAAGCTTGTGTGTGTCTCTTTGTTAACAACCGCTGGTGCGCTAATATTAAAGAAGGCTGGAGGTTCTGCTCACCCGAGATAGAATACCTCATGATAAGCTGTAAAGTTTATGTTTTTTCGAAGCTGTCTATTTACCACCACAAACACTCAACAAGCTGTGTAAGTGCATCAACAATGTCGTCCCCACAGTGACCGTACGTACATATCCCAACCAGAAGACATGGATTACAGGCAACATCCACACTGAGCTAAAGCACTTTTAAGGAGCGGGACACTAATCCGAACGCTTATAAGAAATCCCACTATGCCCTCCGACGAACCATCAAACAGGAAAAGCTTCAATACAGGATCAAGATCAAATCCTACTACACCGGCTCTGATGCTCGTCAAATATGGCTAGGCTTGCAAACTATCATGGATTACAAAGGGAAACCCAGCCACAAGCTGACCAGTGACGTGAGCCGACCAGACAAGCTAAATACCTTCTACGTTTGCTTCGAGGCTAGCAACACTGAACCGTGCATGAGAGCACCAGCTGTTCTGGACAACCGCTATCGCACACTCAGTATCCGATTTGAGTAAGACCTTTAAACATGTTAACATCCACAAGGCCGCAGTACCAGACAGATTACCAGGACACATACACAGAGCATGCGCTGACCAACTGGCAAGTGTCTTCACTGACATTTCAAACCTCTCCCTGACCCAGTATGTATCTACAAGTTTTAAGTAGACCACCATAATCCCTGTGCCCAAGACCGCCAAGGTAACCTGTCTAAATGACTATTGTAGCGTTCATCTGTAGCCGTGAAAGGCTCACATCACCCCAGACACCCTGGACCCAACAGATCATGCAACGTGAGAATGCTGTTCATTGACTACAGCTCAGCGTTCAACACCATAGTGCCTTCCAAGCTCATCACTAAACTATGGACTCAGGGATTAAACACCTCCCTCTGCAACTGTATCCTGGACTTCCTGATGGGCCTCCCCCGGGTGGTGAGGGTAGGCAACAACACATCCACCACACTCAACATGGGAGCCCCTCAGGGGTGTGTGCTCAGTCCCCTCCTGTACTCTCTGGTCACCCACGACTGTGTGGCCGTGCACGACTCCAACACCATCATTAAGTTTGCCAACAACACAATGGTGATAGGTCAGATTTTTATATATATAGATTTTTTAAGTCAACTTTATTTAACTAGGGAAGTCAGTTAAGAACAAATTCTTATTTTCAATGACGGCCTAGGAACAGGAACTTGTTCAGGGGCAGAAGGACATATTTTTACCTTGTCAGCTCGGGGATTCTAGCAACCTTTCAGTTACAAGTCCAACGCTCTAACCACTAGGCTACCTACCGCCCCTACACTCTAACCACTAGGCTACCTGCCGCCTCGATTACTGACGAAGATGAGAGAGGTCAGAGACCGGAAAGTGTGGTGCCAGTCTTTCCCTCAACGTCAGGAAACGGAGGGCTGAGCACGCCTCAGGAGGCTGAAAAGATTTGGCATTCTCAAAACGTTCTACAGATCAGATGTAGTCGTTGTTTGTGTGAATCTGTAAACTGTTGTTCGTATGTTTATATCTGGTGTAAAATATATATATTTTTTTTTACAGATGCACCATTGAGAGCATCTTGACTGGCTGCATCACCACTTGGTACGGCAACTGCTTGACATCCGACCGCATGGCGCTACAGAAGGTAGGGCGTACAGCCCATTACATCACTAGGGCCAAGCTCCCTGTCATCCTGGACCTTTATTATTTTTAATTTTTTTTACCAGGTAAATTGACTGAGAACACGTTCTCATTTGCAGCAACGACCTGGGGAATAGTTACAGGGGAGAGGAGGGGGATGAATGAGCCAATTGTAAACTGGGGATTATTAGGTGACCATGATGGTTTGAGGGCCAGATTGGGAATTTAGCCAGGACACCGGGGTTAACACCCCTACTCTTACGATAAGTGCCATGGGATCTTTAATGACCACAGAGAGTCAGGACACCCGTTTAACGTCCCATCCGAAAGACGGCACCCTACACAGGGCAGTGTTCCCAATCACTGCCCTGGGGCATTGGGATATTTTATTAGACCAGAGGAAAGAGTGCCTCCTACTGGCCCTCCAATACCACTTCCAGCAGCATCTGGTCTCCCATCCAGGGACTGACCAGGACCAACCCTGCTTAGCTTCAGAAGCAAGCCAGCAGTGGTATGCAGGGTGGTATGCTGCTGGCTTGCAGGTGGTGTCAAAGGAAAGCCCTAAAAAGTGTCATAGACTGTTCTCTATGCTACCGCAAGGCAAGCTGTACCGGTGGCCATTTGATTAATTGTTCATTAGTCTTATGGCTTGGGGGTAGAAGTTGTTAAGGAGCCTTTTGGTCCTAGACTTGGTGCTCTGGTACATATACCTCAACAACCCTGTACACTCTGTACTGGTACCCCATGTATATAGCCAGGTTATCATGGACTCTGTACTGGTACCCAGTGTACACTATCGTTCAAAAGTTTGGGGTCACTTAGAAATGTCCTTGTTTTGAAAGACAAGCACATTTTTTGTCCATTAAATTAACATCCAGTTGATCAGAAATACAGTGTAGACATTGTTAATGTTGTAAATGACTATTGTAGCTGGAAACGTCTGATTTTGTATGGAATATCTACATAGGCGTACAGAGGCCCATTATCAGCAACCATCACTCCTGTGTTCCAATGGCATGTTGTGTTAGTTAGTCCAAGTTTATCATTTTAAAAGGCTAGTTGACCATTAGAAAACACTTTGCAATTATGTTAGCACGGCTGAAAACTGTTGTCCTGATTAAAGGACAACAGTAATCGAGAATTTCAATAAGCATTTATCTACGGCTGTCCATGCTTTCCACCTGGATACCCCAGCCAACAGCTCTGCACCTCCCGCAGCTACTTGCCCAAGCCTCCTTGAGGACCAACACTGACCAAAACTAAGGACCAACACACTGAGGACCACCACACTGAGGACCACCACACTACTCGCCCAAGCCTCCCCAGTTTCTCCTTTGCCCAAATCCAGATAGCAGATGTTCTGAAAGAGCTGCAAAATCTGTACCAGTACAAATCAGCTGGGCTAGACAATCTGGACCCTCTCTTCCTAAAATGGTCTGCCGCCATTGTTGCAACCCCTTTTACCAGTCTGTTCAATCTCTCTTTCGTATCGTCCGAGATTCCTAAAGATTGGAAAGCTGCCGCGGTCATCCCCCTCTTCAAAAGGGGAGACAATCTAGACCCAAACTGTTACAGACCTATATCTATCCTGCCCTGCCTTTCTAAGGTCTTCGAAAGCCAAGTTAACAAACAGATCACTGACTATTTCGAATTCCACCGTACCTTCTCAACTGTGCAATCCGGTTTCCGAGCTGGTCATGGGTGCACCTCAGTCACGCTCAAAGTAGTAAACAATATATCATAACCTCCATCGATAAAAGACAGTACTGTGCAGCCGTCTTCCTTCACCTGGCCAAGGCTTTCGACTGTCAATCTGTGTTGTTGTTTGTGTCGCACTGCTTTGCTTTATCTTGGCCAGGTCGCAGTTGTAAATGAGAACTTGTTCTCAACTAGCCTACCTGGTTAGATAAAGGTGAAATAAATAAATACAAAATAAATAAAAACGAAGCAATAAAACTGTCTTTCTTTAGACTAGTTGAGTATCTGGAGCAACAGCATTTGTGGATTCGATTACAGGCTCAAAATGGCCAGAAACAAATAACTCTCTTCTGAAACTCGTCAGTCTATTCTTGTTCTGAGAAATGAAGGCTATTCCATGCGTGAAATTACCAAGAAACTGAAGATCTCGAACAACGCTGTGTACTACTCCCTTCACAGAACAGCGCAAACTGGCTCTAACCAGAATAGAAAGAGGAGTGGGAGGCCCCGGTGCACAACTGAGCAAGAGAACAAGTACATTAGAGTGTCTAGTTTGAGAAACAGACGCCTCACAAGTCCTCAACTGGACATTGAACTGACATCTGTGCCCAGTGGGTTATTTACAAAGGGGTCTTCTGGTCAAACAGAAAAACATCTATTGATTAAAGAACAACAGACTGGTCGACTGAGGCTAAATGATGATGATGAACAGACCATTCATTACCTTCTCAGCCTCTCTGTGCAGATGCCTCTCCCCCTTCAGGAAGTCAATAGGGCTCTTACTGGCATCTACATGTTTCTTCATCTCAGTGTGGACCTTGAATGAATTAATACATTTGATTAGATATTATAACAGGATATGTCTTTATACTTTAGCCAACATATTTTAGTGTTCTGTTGTTATGTGTCTTGTATGTAACAATTCATCAACACACATGAAGTGAATTGAATTTCCAAGAAAGACAAGCTAACAGTGGATGTAATATATGTAATATTTATAATTTAATATATAATTTGATACAATACCAGCTGCAACAAGGGAATAAAATTAATCATAGTGGGCAGAACAAACAAGGAGGTGGGCAGAGCCAAGCACGAGCTAGCGAGATCGTATTGGTGCGTTCTATCATTTATTTGCATATTTCTGTTAGGGAACGCCTACTCTGTGAAATGCGCTTGTGCAATAACTAAATTCACCATTGCACTCCTTCTAAACATCTCCATTTTTAGAAACTTCAGCAAAAGAGTAAAGTCTACAAAACACAGTCCACTCAGTTTGCTACAGATTATGGAGATCAAATCTTCATTGATGAGAAAATTATGTTTTAAATTAATGTCGGCCAAAAACCCATCTCGCTCCATCTTCTCCCACTGCCGGCCACTAGGCTTCCTTTCATCACCAAATTTGGTAGTGAGCGGAAATGCCAACAGGATATTCACATTTCTACATCAGCTGAAATATCTGGCTCGTTGTTCTATCTATTTCTATAGCCATCTGTGCTTCAGCTCCACTATAAGGGTCAGAGTAGTGCAGAAGATGTCGCATGCTGAGGCAGTGAGGAAAGTATGGCTGATAGATGGATCAAGGGTGAGGGATTCTGAGAGGATCCCTGTGAATAGTAGATCAGAGGGATCGGCCAATGAGTGATATACAGTACCAGTCAAAGTTTGGACACACCTACTCATTCCAGGGTTGTTCTTTTTGTCTTCTATAAAAAAAAATATTTTCTAAATTGTATAATAATAGTGAATATATCAAAACTATGAAATAACACATATGGAATCATGTAGTAACCAAAAAAGTGTTAAACAAATTAAAATATGTTATATTTTAGATTCTTCAAAGTAGCCACTCTTTGCCTTGATGACAGCTTTGCACTCTTGGCATTCTCTCAACCAGGTAGTCACCTGGAAGGCATTTCAAATAACAGGTGTGCCATGTTAAAAGTACATTTGTGGAATTTCTTTACTTCTTATTGCGTTTGAGCCAATCAGTTGTGTTGTGACAAGGTAGGGGTGGTATACAGAAGACAGCCCTATTTGGTAAAAGACCAAGTCCATTTTATGGCAAGAACAGCTCAAATAAGCAAAGAGAAACGACAGTCCATCATTACTTTAAGACATGAAGGTCAGTCAATCCAGAGAAGTTCAAGAACTTTTAAAGTTTCTTCAAGTGCAGTCGCAAAAAACATCAAGCGCTATGATGAAACTGGCTCTCATGAGGACCGCCACAGGAAAGGAAGACCCAGAGTTACCTCTGCTGCAGAGGATACGTTCATTAGAGTTACCAGCCTCAGAAATTGCAGCCCAAATAAATGCTTCACAGAGGTAAACTCTAACATAATTAGATACCAACCGCCGTTAAACTCCACTGAAGAAGACTGTGTCAATGTGACGTCTACCTGCTACACAGAGCACGTTGTTGAGAGAGGAACAGAGGAGGAAAGCATCTTTACTCTATTTTCCTCTACTCAGTGGTATAAAGTACTAGGTATCTGTACTTTACTTCACTACATTCCTAAAGAAAATAATGTACTTTTTACTCCATACATTTTCCCTGACACCTAAAAGTACTCATTACATTTTGAATGCTTAGCAGGACAGGAAAATGGTCCAATTCACACACTTATCAAGAGGACATCACTGGTCATCCCTACTGCCTCTAATCTGGCAGACTCACTAAACACACATGCTTCTTTGTAAATGATGTCTGGGTGTTGGAGCGTGCCCCTGGCTATCTGTAAATAAATAAAAAACACATTGTGCTTAATATAAGGAACGTTTTATTATTTTGATACTTAAGTATATTTAAAACCAAATACTTTTAGACTTTTACTCAAGTAGTATTTTACTTGTCATTTTCTATGAACTTCTTATGGCTGCAGGGGCAGTATTGAGTAGCTTGGATGAAAGGTGCCCAGGGGTGCCCATAGTAAATTGCCTGCTCCTCAGTCCCAGTTGCTAATATATGCATATTATTATTCGTAATTATTATTCGTTATTCGCAATTCTGAACACTCTGAAGCTCCTAAAACTGTTTGAATGATGTCTGTGAGTATAACAGAAGTCATATGGCAAGTAAAAACCTGAGAAAAAATCCAAACAGGAAGTGGGAATTCTGAGGTTGGTCAATTTTCAACCAAGACCCTATTGAATACACAGTGGGATATGGATGAGTTTGCACTTCCTACGGCTTCCAATGGATGTCAATAGTCTGTAGAACCTTGTCTGATGCCTCTACTGTGAGGTGGGGCCGAAGGAGACAGGAATTAGTCAGGTCTGCCATGACCTGGCGATGCTCAGACCATGCACGTTCACATGAGAGGGAGCTCTGTTCCATCGCTCATCTGAAGTCAATGTAATTCTCCGGTTGGAACGTTATTCAAGATTTATGTTAACAACATTCTAAAGATTGATTCAATACATCGTTTGACATGTTTCTACTGACTGTTACGGAACTTTTTTACATTTCGTCTGCTTTTAGCGAACGCGCTTCCTGACTTTGGATTTGTTTACCAAACACGCCAACAAAAATAACTTTTTGGACATAAATGATGGACATTACCGAACAAAACGAACATTTCTTGTGGAAGTCCTGGGAGTGCATTCTGACGAAGATCAGCAAAGGTAAGTGAAGATTTATAATGCCTTTTATGAGTTTTGTTGACTGCACAATTTGGCGGGTAACTGTATGGCTTCCTTTTGTGGCTGAACACTGTTCTCAGATTATTGAATATTGTGCTTTTGCCGTAAAGCTTTTGAAATCTGACACAGCGGTTGCATTAAGAACAAGTGTATCTTTAATTCTATGTAAAACATGTATCTTTCATCAAAGTTTATGATGAGTATTTCTGTTATTTGACGTGGCTCTCTGCAATTTCTCTGGATATGTTGGAGGCATTTCTGAACATGGCGCCAATGTAAACTGAGGTTTTTGGATATAAATATGAACTTTATCGAACAAAACATATATGTATTGTGTAACATGAAGTCCTATGAGTGTCATCTGATGAAGATCATCAAAGGTTAGTGATTCATTTTATCTCTATTTCTGCTTTTTGTGACTCCTGTCTTTGGCTGGAAAAATGACTGTGTTTGTCTGTGATTTTGTGGTGACTTAACATAATCGTTTGTGGTGCTTTCGCTGTAAAGCCTATTTGAAATCGGACACTTTGGTGGGATTAACAACAAGATGACCTTTAAAATGATATAAGACACATGTATGTTTGAGGAATTTTAATTACGAGATTTCTGTTGTTTGAATTTGGCGCCCTGCACTTTCACTGGCTGTTGTCATATCATCCCGTTAACGGGATTGCAGAATAAGAAGGGTAAAAAGTTTAATGTATCTTTACTTTTACTCAAGTATAACGATTGGGTTCTTTTTCCACCACTTCCCCTACTGTACCATATTCATCCATTATGTACAGCTTTGTTCCAGTTTTTCCTAAGTGCTCTTAAATTATTGCTAGTGGTTATTGGTTATTATTATTATTATTGGTTGTACTAAATAGTTGTCCTTCAATTACACATGTTGCTTTTGTTTACATTGTGAACATAGTCAATGTAGCTAGCTAGAGTTTTCTGCTAGATAGTAGCTTCTTGACTTCATAGTAAAATAACCAGCGGTGCCTATTGGAGGCCACAGCTAGTGGTGTCGAGGCCATATGGCAACCAAAATCAACTTTATTTCTCATTATTTTAATTCCCAAGATAGATTGAACACGCATGTCAGCTGTCAAATTGAACTTTGGTGATTCTTGAGCTTGGGATGAATTGGAACGCAGACTACGAATCGGCCAACATCAGTGCCCGACCTCACTAATGTTCTTATGGCTGAATGGAAGAAAGTCCCCTGCAGCAATGTTCCAACATCTAGTGGAAAGCCTTCCCAGAAGAGTGGAGGCTGTTATAGCAGCAATGTTCCAACATCTAGTGGAAAGCCTTCCCAGAAGAGTGGAGGACTGTTATAGCAGCAATGTTCCATCATCTAGTGGAAAGCCTTCCCAGAAGAGTGGAGGCTTTTATAGCAGCAATGTTCCAACATCTAGTGGAAAGCCTTCCCAGAAGAGGGGAGGCTGTTATAGCAGCAATGTTCCAACATCTAGAGGAAAACCTTCCCAGAAGAGTGGAGGCTGTTATAGCAGCAATGTTACAACATCTAGTGGAAAACCTTCCCAGAAGAGTGGAGGCTGTTATAGCAGCAATGTTCCAACATCTAGTGAAAAGCCTTCCCAGAAGAGTGTAGGCTGTTATAGTAGCAAAGGGGGGACCAACTCCATATTAATGCCCATGATTTTGGAATGAGATATTCGACGAGCAGGCGTCCACATACTTTTGTCATGTAGTGTAGATAGATAGATAGTATTAATGTGTAAACATTTCTAAAAACATAATTGCACATTATGAGGTATTGTGTATAGGCCAGTGACCAAAATGTTTAAAAATGTTTAAAATGTTTAATGTTTAAAAAAAAGGAGACATTGAATATCCCTTTGAGCATGGTGAAGTTATTAAATACACTTTGGATGGTGTATCAATTCACCCAGTCACTACAAAGATACAGGCGTCCTTCCTAACTCAGTTGCCGGAGAGGAAGGAAACCGGTCAGGGATTTCACCATGAGGGCAATGGTGACTTTAAAACAGTTACAGAGTTTAATGGCTGTGATAGGAGAAAACTGAGGATGGATCAACAACATTGTAGTTACTCCACAATACTAAACCAATTATAGATTAAGAAGAAATATATATTAGTAACTACATGATTCTATATGTGTTATTTCATAGTTTTGATGTCTTCAATATTATTTTACAATGTAGACAATAGTAAAAATAAAGAAAAACCCTTGAATGAGTAGGTGCGTCCAAACTACTGGCTGGTACTGTGCATCCTGTAGGATCCGAAAACAACTCAAATATCCTTGTTACGATAATCCTCACCTTCTGGGGAGCGCTGAGCTCGTCCATGCCGTCCTGGAGGCAACGGCACCTCATGGAGCACTCCGTGTGGACCTTCATGACCACGTGGCTCACCTTCATCTGGATCTCCCAGATCAGACTGTCCCCCAGCTTCTTCAGGAAAGCCTCAATGTCCTTAGAGGACGAGAGGAGGTCCTGCCTCTGGCCCAGCAGACCCTACAGAGTAACACAGAGAGGACCGTCAGCTAATCTCTGATATACACTGGGTCGTATTCATTAGTGCACACCGTAGCAAAACGTTTTGGAACGGAAAATGTTTTGCAATGAAAATGAGTTTCTTATTGGATGAGTTAATTTTCTTCCACCTGGTTTCTAGTGAATACGACCCTGATACGATCCATTTCTGTTTGAAGTAATCTATTAAATCCAATCAAATTGCATCAAATACAACAGGTGTTGACTTTACCAGTATTGAATCAATGTGCAGGGGTACCAGGTAGTAATGAGGCTATATACAGGGGCATCAGGTAGTAATGAGGCTATATACAAGGAGTACCAGGTAGTAATGAGGCTATATATAAGGAGAACCAGGTAGTAATGGGGCTATATACAAGGAGAACCAGGTAGTAATGAGGCTATATACAAGGGTATCAGGTAGTAATGAGGCTATACACAGGGGTATAAGGTAGTAATGAGGCTATACACAGGGGTATCAGGTAGTAATGAGGCTATACACAGTTGAAGTCGGAAGTTTACATACACTTACGTTGGAGTCATTAAAACTCATTTTTCAACCACTTCACGAATGTCTTGTTAACAAACTATAGTTTTGTCAAGTCGGTTAGGACATCTACTTTGTGCATGACACAAGTAATTTTTCCAACAATTGTTTACAGACAGATTATTTCACTTATAATTCACTGTATCACAATTCCAGTGGGTCAGAAGTTTACATACACTCAGTTGACTGTGCCTTTAAACAGCTTGGAACATTACAGAAAATAATGGCATGGCTTTAGAAGCTTCTGATAGGCTAATTGACATCATTTGAGTCAATTGGAGATGTACCTGTGGATGTATTTCAAGGCCTACCTTCAAACCCACTTCAAGCCCAAACCCAGATGCTTGACATCATGGGAAAATCAAAAGAAATCAGCCAAGACCTCAGAAAAAAAATTGTAGATCTCCACAAGTCTGGTTCATCCTTGGGAGCAATTTCCAAACTCCTGAAGGTACCACGTTCATCTGCACAAGCAATAGTACGCAAGTATAAACACCATGGGACCACGCAGCCGTCATACAGCTCAGGAAGGAGACGCGTTCTGTCTCCTAGAGATTAATGTACTTTGGTGCGAAAAGTGCAAATCAATCCCAGAACAACAGCAAAGGACCTTGTGAAGATGCTGGAGGAAACAGGTACAAAAGTATCTATATCCACAGTAAAACGAGTCCTATATCGACATAACCTGAAAGGCTGCTCAGCAAGGAAGAAGCCACTGCTCCAAAACCGCCATAAAAAAGCCAGACTACAGTTTGCAACTGCACATGGGGACAAAGATCGTACTTTTTGGAGAAATGTCCTCTGGTCTGATGAAACAAAAATAGAACTGTTTGGCCATAATGACCATCGTTATGTTTGGAGGAAAAACAGGGGAGCTTGCAAGCCGAAGAACACCATCCCAACCGTGAAGCACTGGGGTGGCAGCATCATGTTGCGGGGGTCACTGGGGCCAAGCTTCCTGCCATCCAGGAACTCAATACTAGGCAGTGTCAGAGGAAGGCCCTAAAAATTGTCAGACTCCAGCCACCCTAGTCATAGACTGTTCTCTCTGCTACCGCACGGCAATCAGTACCGGAGCACCAAGTCTAGGTCCAAAAGGCTTCTTAACAGCTTCTACCCCCAAGCCGTAAAACTCCTGAACAATTAATCAAATGGCTACCCAGATTATTTGCATTACTTATCTATTTTTTACTTACCACTTATTTTTTCTTAAAACTGCATTGTTGGTTAAGGGCCTGTCAGTCAGCAGGTCTCCACCTGTTGTATTGGTTAAGGGCCTGTCAGTCAGCAGGTCTCCACCTGTTGTATTGGTTAAGGGCCTGTCAGTCAGCAGGTCTCCACCTGTTGTATTGGTTAAGGGCCTGTCAGTCAGCAGGTCTCCACCTGTTGTATTGGTTAAGGGCCTGTCAGTCAGCAGGTCTCCACCTGTTGTATTGGTTAAGGGCCTGTCAGTTAGCAGGTCTCCACCTGTTGTATTGGTTAAGGGCCTGTCAGTCAGCAGGTCTCCACCTGTTGTATTGGTTAAGGGCCTGTCAGTCAGAAGGTCTCCACCTGTTGTATTGGTTAAGGGCCTGTCAGTTAGCAGGTCTCCACCTGTTGTATTGGTTAAGGGCCTGTCAGTCAGCAGGTCTCCACCTGATGTATTGGTTAAGGGCCTGTCAGTCAGCAGGTCTCCACCTGTTGTATTGGTTAAGGGCCTGTCAGTCAGCAGGTCTCCACCTGTTGTATTGGTTAAGGGCCTGTCAGTCAGCAGGTCTCCACCTGTTGTATTGGTTAAGGGCCTGGGAGTTAGCAGGTCTCCACCTGTTGTATTGGTTAAGGGCCTGTCAGTCAGCAGGTCTCCACCTGTTGTATTGGTTAAGGGCCTGTCAGTCAGCAGGTCTCCACCTGTTGTATTCGGCGCATGTGACAAATAACATTTAATTTGATTTGTACATTTGTAATCCCTGATTTTATTTTATTTTAGGTACTTTATCTTTTTCTAATTCAATTCATGTGTATTCTGTTTTTTTTTTATTTTACTTCAATGTTATTTTATGTTTCTTCAGAGAAAATATGTGTATTGATGTCCTATGTTTTTGTTGTTGTTACAACAACAACAAAAATTTGAAATGTAATTTAAAAAATACATCTTATGAAATGGGAAGCAGCTGAATGTAACGTAGCATAGTCTATATCCTAATATTTTCAGTAGCATATTATTTTGTCCAGTAGTATAGGATGTTTCTCTCGTTACTGCGTCCTCCTTAGCCACATTGAACAACATATTGCCACAGAGAATAACTGCAGTAGAGTTGCTGACGTTATACAAATTGTTCGTAAATGTGGAGGGAAAACCCCATCGGACTTGGCGTGAATGGTTTAAGTTTGTCTAAATCGGAATCTGGATTACTTTCAGAATTCCTCTCCAATCTGACATTCCTTCATTTGTATACCAGACTGATATTTAGAGGTAATAACGAATAGTAATGAAATGCTACTGATAATAACGAAGTATAATAGTGAAGTGGCAGGGAAAAGCCAAGTGTTTCTTTTGGGCCCCCCCCCCAGTTAATTACCATAATCGCATATACCAAAATCATCACAGGTACAGGTGACAAGACAATCAGGATTCTCATATTAAAAAAAATCTATGTATATTCGTTTCTCCCAACGACAGTCGTGCTATTTATCCAGGTAGACCTACCTCAGCGCATTTTTTGTTTGCTTCATGTTTGTCCAGCAGACTCTTCATCTGTTTGGCGAAGCCCTCCTTTCTCTGCTCGTACACATCCAACAGCTTGGACACTGCATGGGTGCTGTGGTGACCAAACAGCTTACATCCGGCGCAGATCAACGTGTTATCCTGCAGACACACCTGGAAACAACCAGACAACAAAAGTTTACGCTTACATTTGAGTCATTTATCAGCGGCTCTCATCCGGAGTGACTTACCGTTAGTAGTGTTTTATATATAAAGAGGTAGTGTTGTATATATAGGCATTGTTATATAGAGGTAGTGTTATATACACTGCTCAAAAAAAATAAAGGGAACACTTAAACAACACAATGTAACTCCAAGTCAATCACACTTCTGTGAAATCAAACTGTCCACTTAGGAAGCAACACTGATTGACAATAAATTTCACATGCTGTTGTGCAAATGGAATAGACAACAGGTGGAAATTATAGGCAATTAGCAAGACACCCCCAATAAAGGAGTGGTTCTGCAGGTGGTGACCACAGACCTCTTCTCAGTTCCTATGCTTCCTGGCTGATGTTTTGGTCACTTTTGAATGCTGGCGGTGCTCTCACTCTAGTGGTAGCATGAGACGGAGTCTACAACCCACACAAGTGGCTCAGGTAGTGCAGCTCATCCAGGATGGCACATCAATGCGAGTTGTGGCAAGAAGGTTTGCTGTGTCTGTCAGCGCAGTGTCCAGAGCATGGAGGCGCTACCAGGAGACAGGCCAGTATATCAGGAGACGTGGAGGAGGCCGTAGGAAGGCAACAATCCAGCAGCAGGACCGCTACCTCCGCTTTGTGTAAGGAGGAGCAGGAGGAGCACTGCCAGAGCCCTGCAAAATGACCTCCAGCAGGCCACAAATGTGCATGTGTCTGCTCAAACGGTCAGAAACAGACTCCATGACGGTGGTATGAGGGCCCGACGTCCACAGGTGGGGGTTGTGCTTACAGCCCAACACCGTGCAGGACGTTTGGCATTTGCCAGAGAACACCAAGATCGGCAAATTCGCCACTGGCGCCCTGTGCTCTTCACAGATGAAAGCAGGTTCACAATGAGCACATGTGACAGACGTGACAGTCTGGAGACGCCGTGGAGAACGTTCTGCTGCCTGCAACATCCTCCAGCATGACCGGTTTGGCGGTGGGTCAGTCATGGTGTGGGGTGGCATTTCTTTGGGGGGCCGCACAGCCCTCCATGTGCTCGCCAGAGGTAGCCTGACTGCCATTAGGTACCGAGATGAGATCCTCAGACCCCTTGTGAGACCATATGCTGGTGCGGTTGGCCCTGGGTTCCTCCTAATGCAAGACAATGCTAGACCTCATGTGGCTGGAATGTGTCAGCAGTTCCTGCAAGAGGAAGGCATTGATGCTATGGACTTGCCCGCCCGTTCCCCAGACCTGAATCCAATTAAGCACATCTAGGACATCATGTCTCGCTCCATCCACCAACGCCACGTTGCACCACAGACTGTCCAGGAGTTGGCGGATGCTTTAGTCCAGGTCTGGGAGGAGATCCCTCAGGAGACCATCCGCCACCTCATCAGGAGCATGCCCAGGCGTTGTAGGGAGGTCATACAGGCACGTGGAGGCCACACAAACTACTGAGCCTCATTTTGACTTGTTTTAAGGACATTACATCAAAGTTGGATCAGCCTGTAGTGTGGTTTTCCACTTTAATTTTGAGTGTGACTCCAAATCCAGACCTCCATGGGTTGATACATTTGATTTCCATTGATCATTTTTGTGTGATTTTGTTGTCAGCACATTCAACTATGTAAAGAAAAAAAGTATTTAATAAGAATATTTCATTCATTCAGATCTAGGATGTGTTATTTTAGTGTTCCCTTTATTTTTTTGAGCATTACACTACCTCTCTAGGAGAAAGGGGGAGACTTGCCGAAGAACATCATCCCAACCGTGAAGCACGAGGGTGGCAGCATCATGTTGTGGGGGTGCTTTGCTGTTGGCCATAGTGGAGTTTGGAGTGTGACTGTTTGAGGTTGTGGACAGGTGTCTTTTATACCGATAGCAAGTTCAAACAGGTGCCATTAATACAGGTAACGAGTGGAGGACAGAGGAGCCTCTTAAAGAAGAAGTTACAGATCTGTGAGAGCCAGAAATCTTGCTTGTTTGTAGGTGACCAAATACTTATTTTCCACCATAATTTGCAAATAAATTCATTAAAAATCCTACAATGTGATATTCTGGATTTTTTTCTCTCATTTTGTCTGTCATAGTTAAAGTGTACCTATGATGACAATTACAGGCCTCTCTCATCTTTTTAAGTGGGAGAACTTGCACAATTGGTGGCTGACTAAATACTTTTTTGTCCCACTGTATATAGAGGCAAGCCTATATGGTCTTGATCAGAGCATTGTGTTTCTCATCCAATAGAAAATAAGGAATAGTCCAAAATGACACTATTCCCTATACGGAGCCCTATGAGCCCTAGTCACATGTAGTGCACTATGTAGGGAATTAGTATTGACTGAGAACACATTCTCATTTACAGCAAGGACCTGGGGAATAGTTACAGGGGAGAGGAGGGGTGAATGAGCCAATTGTAAGCTGGGGATGATTAGATGGCCATGACGGTATGAGGGCCAGATTGAGAATTTAGCCAGGACACCGGGGTTAACCGCCCCTACTCTTACGATAAGTGCCATGAAAGACAATTTGAGATGAATGTGAACACTCAACATACCAGATTCATGATTTCATTATGATCAGGGCACAGGAATTCCTTCAGAGCTTGTTGCTCAGCCTCGTTCCTCTCTGTCCTTTCTTTCAGTATCGCCACGACGTTCTCAACAGACATGTTCCTCTTCAACCCGTTGAGTCCCTTGTCCGGTAAGATGTTCACCTACAATAGACAGATTGTGTGGTTAGAAGTGCATGTTGTTGAATCCTATTTTACAACAAAGTGATTTGATTTGGCACCAATTGGTTGTCAGACCAAGGAAAGGGGGTGTGTTTACAGAGGACACTGGAGTAGGCAATACCAGGCATTATGGCATTACTTTTTGACCAATATTAGTGGAACTATGGTACCATTTGGAAGAATAGACAGAGCAGCTTCTCTTACCTTTCTACACATGGGGCAGATGAACTTGTCCTGGGGCTTGATGCAGTTCTGGGCGATGAGGGTCTGGTGAATACACTTCTTGCAGTAGTTATGACTACAACACAACTCTATGACAGGTGGACTGAAGACGTCTAAACACACAGGACAGCTCAGCTCTTTACTTAGTTGGACTTCCATTCTCAACACTGCTAATAGATATGTGACCAGGCTGAAGCTTCAGGAGGATCTGAGGAGAGGACAGGTGCATTCCCGAGTAGTATGGTCCCCTGAAGGTTCCGGAACACGCCTGTCACTCATTGTGAGCATTTAGCCAAATTAAGATTATAGAATCCATAGAATTATAGAATCCAATTATTTAGTCATTCTAATTCTAATTGAAAGATGAAGACAATGGTTTCCTAGCAACACATCATTATCTAGATATTTTGCCAGGGGTTAGACATTAGACCGCTTCTATCTCAAGGCCATCAGACTGTTAAACAGCCATCACTAACATTGAGTGGCTGCTGCCAACATACTGACTCAAATCTCTAGCCACTTTATTAAAAATGGCATGTAATAAATGTATCACTAGTCACTTTAACCTTTACTTAGTACTGATCCCGGATCCGGGATTGAAAATAGACAACATACGGTGTTCGCCACAAATAGTCATATTAAACAATGCCACTTTATATGTTTACATACCCTACATTATTAATCTCATATGTATATACTGTACTCTATACCAGCTACTGCATCTTGCCTATGCCGTTCGGCCATCGTTCATCCATATATTTGTATGTACATATTCTTATTCATTCCTTTACACTTGTGTGTATTAGGTAGTTGTGAAATTGTTAGATTACTTGTTATATATTACTGCACGGTCGGAACTAGAAGCACAAGCATTTCGCTACACTCGCATTAACATCTGCTAACCATGTGTATGTGATAAATAACATTTGATTTTTGACTGTACTTATGTGTGTCCCCAATGGAACCCCATTCCCTAAGTAGTGCACTACAATTGGGCCACAACAAAGCCTATTTTCAATACAACCAGTGTGAAATGATTTGAGTCCACACGCAGCTACACATGTTAAGTACATTTCATTTATTCACAAGGAATGTAACAATGAAAAAAAATAGTGCTTCTTGAACAGTTAAACAGTACAACGTTGCTACAACGGACATCTGAAATCACCATCCCTTTAATGGAGCTGCAGCTCCCATCCCCTTTAATGGAGCTGCAGCTCCCATCCCCTTTAATGGAGCTGCAGCTCCCATCCCCTTTAATGGAGCTGCAGCTCCCATCCCCTTTAATGGAGCTGCAGCTCCCATCCCCTTTAATGGAGCTGCAGCTCCCATCCCCTTTAATGGAGCTGCAGCTCCCATCCCCTTTAATGGAGCTGCAGCTCCCATCCCCTTTAATGGAGCTGCAGCTCCCATCCCCTTTAATGGAGCTGCAGCTCCCATCCCCTTTAATGGAGCTGCAGCTCCCATCCCCTTTAATGGAGCTGCAGCTCCCATCCCCTTTAATGGAGCTGCAGCTCCCATCCCCTTTAATGGAGCTGCAGCTCCCATCCCCTTTAATGGAGCTGCAGCTCCCATCCCCTTTAATGGAGCTGCAGCTCCAATCCCTTTAATGGAGCTGCAGCTCCCATCCCTTTAATGGAGCTGCAGCTCCCATCCCCTTTAATGGAGCTGCAGCTCCCATCCCTTTAATGGAGCTGCAGCTCCCATCCCTTTAATGGAGCTGCAGCTCCCATCCCTTTAATGGAGCTGCAGCTCCCATCCCTTTAATGGAGCTGCAGCTCCCATCCCTTTTAATGGAGCTGCAGCTCCCATCCCCTTTAATGGAGCTGCAGCTCCCATCCCCTTTAATGGAGCTGCAGCTCCCATCCCTTTAATGGAGCTGCAGCTCCCATCCCTTTAATGGAGCTGCAGCTCCCATCCCTTTAATGGAGCTGCAGCTCCCATCCCTTTAATGGAGCTGCAGCTCCCATCCCTTTAATGGAGCTGCAGCTCCCATCCCTTTAATGGAGCTGCAGCTCCCATCCCTTTAATGGAGCTGCAGCTCCCATCCCTTTTAATGGAGCTGCAGCTCCCATCCCCTTTAATGGAGCTGCAGCTCCCATCCCTTTAATGGAGCTGCAGCTCCCATCCCTTTAATGGAGCTGTAGCTCCCATCCCTTTAATGGAGCTGCAGCTCCCATCCCTTTAATGGAGCTGCAGCTCCCATCCCTTTAATGGAGCTGCAGCTCCCATCCCTTTTAATGGAGCTGCAGCTCCCATCCCCTTTAATGGAGCTGCAGCTCCCATCCCCTTTAATGGAGCTGCAGCTCCCATCCCAAATGGCACCCTATTCCATATATAGTGCACTACTTTAGACCCAAAAGGAATAGTAGTGCACTATAAAGGGAATAAGATGGGACATCAGTCCAGTAAGTGAGGTCAGAGTAATATACAGTGTTTCATTTAGAGACAACATTACATTATAGTAGTAGACTAATAAACACAGTAACATTACAGATCCCCATATCAGGCCATTATAGTAGTAGACTACATTACAGATCCCCATATCAGACCATTATAGTAGTAGACTACATTACAGATCCCATATCAGGACATTATAGTAGTAGACTACATTACAGATCCCATATCAGGACATTATAGTAGTAGACTACATTACAGATCCCATATCAGGACATTATAGTAGTAGACTACATTACAGATCCCCATATCAGGCCATTATAGTAGTAGACTAATAAACACAGTAACATTACAGATCCCCATATCAGACCATTATAGTAGTAGACTACATTACAGATCCCATATCAGGCCATTATAGTAGTAGACTAATAAACACAGTAACATTACAGATCCCCATATCAGGCCATTATAGTAGTAGACTACATTACAGATCCCCATATCAGACCATTATAGTAGTAGACTACATTACAGATCCCCGTATCAGGACATTAAAGTAGTAGACTACATTACAGATCCCATATCAGGACATTATAGTAGTAGACTAATAAACACAGTAACATTACAGATCCCCATATCAGGCCATTATAGTAGTAGACTAATAAACACAGTAACATTACAGATCCCCATATCAGGACATTATAGTAGTAGACTACATTACAGATCCCCATATCAGGCCATTATAGTAGTAGACTACATTACAGATCCCCATATCAGGACATTATAGTAGTAGACTAATAAACACAGTAACATTACAGATCCCCATATCAGGCCATTATAGTAGTAGACTACATTACAGATCCCCATATCAGACCATTATAGTAGTAGACTACATTACAGATCCCCGTATCAGGACATTAAAGTAGTAGACTACATTACAGATCCCATATCAGGACATTATAGTAGTAGACTAATAAACACAGTAACATTACAGATCCCCATATCAGGCCATTATAGTAGTAGACTAATAAACACAGTAACATTACAGATCCCCATATCAGGACATTATAGTAGTAGACTACATTACAGATCCCCATATCAGGCCATTATAGTAGTAGACTACATTACAGATCCCCATATCAGGACATTATAGTAGTAGACTAATAAACACAGTAACATTACAGATCCCCATATCAGGACATTATAGTAGTAGACTACATTACAGATCCCCATATCAGACCATTATAGTAGTAGACTACATTACAGATCCCCATATCAGGACATTATAGTAGTAGACTACATTACAGATCCCCATATCAGGACATTATAGTAGTAGACTACATTACAGATCCCCATATCAGGACATTATAGTAGTAGACTAATAAACACAGTAACATTACAGATCCCCATATCAGGCCATTATAGTAGTAGACTACATTACAGATCCCATATCAGGACATTATAGTAGTAGACTAATAAACACAGTAACATTACAGATCCCATATCAGGACATTATAGTAGTAGACTACATTACAGATCCCCATATCAGGACATTATAGTAGTAGACTACATTACAGATCCCCATATCAGGACATTATAGTAGTAGACTAATAAACACAGTAACATTACAGATCCCCATATCAGGCATTATAGTAGTAGACTACATTACAGATCCCCATATCAGACCATTATAGTAGTAGACTACATTACAGATCCCCGTATCAGGACATTAAAGTAGTAGACTACATTACAGATCCCATATCAGGACATTATAGTAGTAGACTAATAAACACAGTAACATTACAGATCCCCATATCAGGCCATTATAGTAGTAGACTAATAAACACAGTAACATTACAGATCCCCATATCAGGACATTATAGTAGTAGACTACATTACAGATCCCCATATCAGGCCATTATAGTAGTAGACTACATTGCAGATCCCCATATCAGGACATTATAGTAGTAGACTAATAAACACAGTAACATTACAGATCCCCATATCAGGACATTATAGTAGTAGACTACATTACAGATCCCCATATCAGACCATTATAGTAGTAGACTACATTACAGATCCCCATATCAGGACATTATAGTAGTAGACTACATTACAGATCCCCATATCAGGACATTATAGTAGTAGACTACATTACAGATCCCCATATCAGGACATTATAGTAGTAGACTAATAAACACAGTAACATTACAGATCCCCATATCAGGCCATTATAGTAGTAGACTACATTACAGATCCCATATCAGGACATTATAGTAGTAGACTAATAAACACAGTAACATTACAGATCCCATATCAGGACATTATAGTAGTAGACTACATTACAGATCCCCATATCAGACCATTATAGTAGTAGACTAATAAACACAGTAACATTACAGATCCCCATATCAGGCATTATAGTAGTAGACTACATTACAGATCCCCATAACAGACCATTATAGTAGTAGACTACATTACAGATCCCCATATCAGGACATTATAGTAGTAGACTAATAAACACAGTAACATTACAGATCCCATATCAGGACATTATAGTAGTAGACTACATTACAGATCCCCATATCAGGCCATTATAGTAGTAGACTACATTACAGATCCCCATATCAGGCCATTATAGTAGTAGACTACATTACAGATCCCCATATCAGACCATTATAGTAGTAGACTAATAAACACAGTAACATTACAGATCCCATATCAGGCCATTATAGTAGTAGACTAATAAACACAGTAACATTACAGATCCCCATATCAGGACATTATAGTAGTAGACTACATTACAGATCCCCATATCAGGACATTATAGTAGTAGACTAATAAACACAGTAACATTACAGATCCCATATCAGGCCATTATAGTAGTAGACTAATAAACACAGTAACATTACAGATCCCCATATCAGGACATTATAGTAGTAGACTACATTACAGATCCCCATATCAGGACATTATAGTAGTAGACTACATTACAGATCCCCATATCAGGCCATTATAGTAGTAGACTACATTACAGATCCCCATATCAGGCCATTATAGTAGTAGACTAATAAACACAGTAACATTACAGATCCCATATCAGACCATTATAGTAGTAGACTACATTACAGATCCCCATATCAGGACATTATAGTAGTAGACCTCATTACAGATCCCCATATCAGGACATTATAGTAGTAGACTAATAAACACAGTAACATTACAGATCCCATATCAGACCATTATAGTAGTAGACTAATAAACACAGTAACATTACAGATCCCCATATCAGGACATTATAGTAGTAGACTACATTACAGATCCCATATCAGGCCATTATAGTAGTAGACTACATTACAGATCCCATATCAGGACATTATAGTAGGAGACTACATTACAGATCCCATATCAGGACATTATAGTAGTAGACTAATAAACACAGTAACATTACAGATCCCCATATTTATTTATTTATTTTTCATTTCCCCTTTATTTAACCAGGTAGGCAAATTGAGAACACGTTCTCATTTACAATTGCGACCTGGCCAAGATAAAGCAAAGCAGTTCGACACATACAACAACACATAGTTACACATGGAGTAAAACAAACATACAGTCAATAATACAGTAGAAAATAAGTCTATATACAATGTGAGCAAGTGAGGTGAGATAAGGGAGGTGAAGGCAAACAAAATATATAAAATATATATATAAATAAATAAAAATATAAAAAAGGACATGGTGGCGAAGTAAATACAATATAGCAAGTAAAAAAACACTGGAATGGTTGGTTTGCAGTGGAAGAAAGTGTAAAGTAGAGATAGAAATAATGGGGTGCAAAGGAGCAAAATAAATAAATAAATACAGTAGGTAAAGAGGTAGTTGTTTGGGCTAAATTATAGATGGGCTATGTACAGGTGCAGTAATCTATGAGCTGCTCTGACAGCTGGTGCTTAAAGCTAGTGAGGGAGATAAGTGTTTCCAGTTTCAGAGATTTCTGTAGTTCGTTCCAGTCATTGGCAGCAGAGAACTGGAAGGAGAGGCGGCCAAAGGAAGAATTGGTTTTGGGGGTGACCAGAGAGATATACCTGCTGGAGCGCGTGCTACAGGTAGGTGCTGCTATGGTGACCAGCGAGCTGAGATAAGGGGGGACTTTACCTAGCAGGGTCTTGTAGATGACCTGGAGCCAGTGGGTTTGGCGACGAGTATGAAGCGAGGGCCAGCCAACGAGAGTGTACAGGTCGCAGTGGTGGGTAGTATATGGGGCTTTGGTGACAAAACGTATGGCACTGTGATAGACTGCATCCAATTTATTGAGTAGGGTTTTGGAGGCTATTTTGTAAATGACATCACCGAAGTCGAGGATTGGTAGGATGGTCAGTTTTACAAGGGTATGTTTGGCAGCATGAGTGAAGGATGCTTTGTTGCGGAATAGGAAGCCAATTCTAGATTTGACTTTGGATTGGAGATGTTTGATGTGAGTCTGGAAGGAGAGTTTACAGTCTAACCAGACACCTAGGTATTTGTAGTTGTCCACATATTCTAAGTCAGAGCCGTCCAGAGTAGTGATGTTGGACAGGCGGGCAGGTGCAGGCAGCGATCGGTTGAAGAGCATGCATTTAGTTTTACTTGTATTTAAGAGCTATTGGAGGCCACGGAAGGAGAGCTGTACGGCATTGAAGCTCCCCTGGAGGGTTGTTAACACAGTGTCAAAAGAAGGGCCAGAAGTATACAGAATAGTGTCGTCTGCGTAGAGGTGGATCAGAGAATCACCAGCAGCAAGAGCGACATCATTGATGTATACAGAGAAGAGAGTCGGTCCAAGAATTGAACCCTGTGGCACCCCCATAGAGACTGCCAGGGGCCCGGACAACAGACCCTCCGGTTTGACACACTGAACTCGATCAGAGAAGTAGTTGGTGAACCAGGCGAGGCAATCATTAGAGAAACCAAGGCTGTCGAGTCTGCCGATGAGGATGTGGTGATTGACAGAGTCAAAAGCCTTGGCCAGGTCAATGAATACGGCTGCACAGTACTGTTTCCTATAGATGGCGGTTAAGATATCGTTTATGACCTTGAGCGTGGCTGAGGTGCACCCATGACCAGCTCTGAAACCAGATTGCATAGTGGAGAAGGTATGGTGGGATTCGAGATGGTCGGTAATCTGTTTGTTAACTTGGCTTTCGAAGACCTTAGAAAGGCAGGGTAGGATAGATATGGGTCTGTAGCAGTTAGGGTCAAGGGTGTCCCCCCCTTTGAAGAGGGGGATAACCGCAGCTGCTTTCCAATTTTTGGGAATCTCAGCCGATACGAAAGAGAGGTTGAAAAGGCTAGTAATAGGGGTGGCAACAATTTCAGCAGATAGTTTTAGAAAGAAAGGGTCCAGATTATCTAGCCCAACTGATTTGTAAGGGTCCAGATTTTGCAGCTCTTTCAGAACATCAGCTGACTGTATTTGGGAGAAAGAGAAATGGGGAAGGCTTGGGCGAGTAGCAGAGGGGAGGGCAGTGCTGTTGACCGGGGTAGGGGTAGCCAGGTGGAAAGCATGGCCAGCCGTAGAAAAATGCTTATTGAAATTCTCAATTATAGTGGATTTGTCGGTGGTGACAGTGTTTCCTATCTTCAATGCAGTTGGAAGCTGGGAGGAGGTGTTCTTATTCTCCATGGACTTTACAGTGTCCCAGAACTTTTTTGAATTTGTGTTGCAGGAAGCAAATTTCTGCTTGAAAAAGCTAGCCTTGGCTTTTCTAACTGCCTGTGTATATTGGTTTCTAGCTTCCCTGAAAAGTTGCACATCACGGGGGCAGTTCGATGCTAATGCAGAACGCCATAGGATGTTTTTCTGTTGGTTAAGGGCAGTCAGGTCAGGAGAGAACCAAGGGCTATATCTGTTCCTGGTTCTAAATTTCTTGAATGGGGCATGCTTATTCAAGATGGTGAGGAAGGCATTTAAAAAAAATATCCAGGCATCCTCTACTGACGGGATGAGATCAATATCCTTCCAAGATACCTCGGCCAGGTCGATTAGAAAGGCCTTCTCGCTGAAGTGTTTCAGGGAGCGTTTGACAGTGATGAGTGGAGGTCGTTTGACCGCTGACCCATTACGGATGCAGGCAATGAGGCAGTGATCGCTGAGATCTTGGTTGAAAACAGCAGAGGTGTATTTGGAGGGCAAGTTGGTTAGGATGATATCTATGAGGGTACCAGTGTTTACGGAATTGGGGTGATACCTGGTAGGTTCATTGATAATTTGTGTGAGATTGAGGGCATCAAGCTTAGATTGTAGGATGGCTGGGGTGTTAAGCATGTTCCAATTTAGGTCGCCTAGCAGCACGAGCTCTGAAGATAGATGGGGGGCAATCAGTTCACATATGGTGTCCAGAGCACAGCTGGGGGCAGAGGGTGGTCTATAGCAGGCGGCAACGGTGAGAGACTTGTTTTTAGCGAGGTGGATTTTTAAAAGTAGAAGGTCAAATTGTTTGGGAACAGACCTGGATAGTAAAACAGAACTCTGCAGGCAATCTTTGCAGTAGATTGCAACACCGCCCCCTTTGGCCGTTCTATCTTGTCTGAAAATATTGTAGTTGGGGATGAAAATGTCAGAATTTTTGGTGGTCTTCCTAAGCCAGGATTCAGACACGGCTAAAACATCCGGGTTGGCAGAGTGTGCTAAAGCAGTGAACAAAACAAACTTAGGGAGGAGGCTTCTAATGTTAACATGCATGAAACCAAGGCTATTACGGTTACAGAAGTCATCAAAAGAGAGCGCCTGGGGAATAGGAGTGGAGCTAGGTACTGCAGAGCCTGGATTCACCTCTACATCACCAGAGGAACAGAGGAGGAGTAGGATAAGGGTACGGCTAAAAGCTATGAGAATTGGTCGTCTAGAACATCTAGAACAGAGAGTAAAAGGACGTTTCTGGGGGCGATAAAATATCTTCAAGGAATAATGTACAGACAAAGGTATGGTAGGATGTGAATACAGTGGAGGTAAACCTAGGTAATGGGTGATGATGAGAGAGATATTGTCTCTAGAAACATTGAAACCAGGTGATGTCATCGCATATGTGGGTGGTGGAACTGAGAGGTTGGATATATAGTGAGCAGGGCTAGAGGCTCTACAGTGAAATAAGCCAATAAACACTAACCAGAACAGCAGTGGACAAGGAATATTTACATTAAGGAGAGGCATGCTTAATCGAGTGATCAATAAGGGTCCAGTGAGTAGAGGTTGGTTGGGGTCACGGCGATCCAGACAGCTGGCCGGGTAGATGCCTATCGGTAGCAAGATAGCATAGGATGGAGGTCTATTTTTAGACACCTCGTGCGTTTCCGTCGGTAGATTAGTGGGGTTCCGTGTGGAAGAGGGGATCAATCCAATTGGCAAAATAGATATAGTGACCCAAGAAAAAAAATTGTCCTATATTCTTATTCAGATAGCAGCCGATAGGACAGCTAACGATTAGCAGGCCCCAGATGAGCGTTCAGGTAGCGTCGCGACGGAGGTGCCAGTTGGATAACTCCCTCGGGCAGATAACGTCGGCATTCAGTCGTGAAGGCCCGATGGGGCTCCGCATCTGCAGCAAAAATAGGTGACTGTAGCCCAGGAATGGCTGATGGAACTCCTCAGCTGGCTAGCTCCGGAATAATTTAAGTTTGCCCCGGGATCGACGTCAGCCAATAGTCACACGGTTTGCAGCTAGCTAGCTGCAAAATCAAGGTGCAAATGTCCAGAGCCTGCGGCTGAAATCCGGTGATGAAGTAGAAAAAAAATCCGGTGATGTGGTAGAGAAAAAGCAGTCCTATATGCTCTGGGTTGATATCGCGCTTGCAGACTGGCAGGTATTGGCCCGAGCTGAAGCTGGCTGGTGTCCGAGTTAAGGGTGAAGACCGCAGCAGTGGCTAACTGACTACTAGCTAGTAGCTAGTTATCTGGCTAGCTTCTGATTGGGGTTACGGTTCTAAAGTATAAAAAAATAGCAGGTCAGTACCACATCGGGTGAGGCTGGTTGCAGGAATGTATATTCAGTTCCTAGATGGAAAGTGAAATTAAAATACATACGAAATGTATATGAAAAATACGAGGACTATTTACACGGGACAAGACAAACACACGTTCGACTGCTAGGCCATCTTGGATCAGACCATTATAGTAGTAGACTACATTACAGATCCCATATCAGGCCATTATAGTAGTAGACTAATAAACACAGTAATATTACAGATCCCCATATCAGGACATTATAGTAGTAGACTAATAAACACAGTAACATTACAGATCCCATATCAGGACATTATAGTAGTAGACTACATTACAGATCCCATATCAGACCATTATAGTAGTAGACTAATAAACACAGTAACATTACAGATCCCCATATCAGGACATTATAGTAGTAGACTACATTACAGATCCCCATATCAGGACATTATAGTAGTAGACTAATAAACACAGTAACATTACAGATCCCCATATCAGGACATTATAGTAGTAGACTACATTACAGATCCCCATATCAGGTCATTACAGTAGTAGACTACATTACAGATCCCCATATCAGGACATTATAGTAGTAGACTACATTACAGATCCCCATATCAGGACATTATAGTAGTAGACTAATAAACACAGTAACATTACAGATCCCATATCAGGACATTATAGTAGTAGACTACATTACAGATCCCCATATCAGGCCATTATAGTAGTAGACTACATTACAGATCCCCATATCAGGTCATTATAGTAGTAGACTACATTACAGATCCCATATCAGGACATTATAGTAGTAGACTACATTACAGATCCCCATATCAGACCATTATAGTAGTAGACTACATTACAGATCCCATATCAGGCCATTATAGTAGTAGACTAATAAACACAGTAACATTACAGATCCCCATATCAGGCCATTATAGTAGTAGACTACATTACAGATCCCCATATCAGGACATTATAGAAGTAGACTACATTACAGATCCCCATATCAGGCCATTATAGTACTAGACTACATTACAGATCCCCATATCAGTCCATTATAGTAGTAGACTAATAAACACAGTAACATTACAGATCCCATATCAGGACATTATAGTAGTAGACTACATTACAGATCCCCATATCAGGACATTATAGTAGTAGACTACATTACAGATCCCCATATCAGGCCATTATAGTACTAGACTACATTACAGATCCCCATATCAGTCCATTATAGTAGTAGACTAATAAACACAGTAACATTACAGATCCCCATATCAGGACATTATAGTAGTAGACTACATTACAGATCCCCATTTCAGACCATTATAGTAGTAGACTAATAAACACAGTAACATTACAGATCCCATATCAGGACATTATAGTAGTAGACTACATTACAGATCCCCATATCAGGCCATTATAGTACTAGACTACATTACAGATCCCCATATCAGACCATTATAGTAGTAGACTAATAAACACAGTAACATTACAGATCCCCATATCAGGACATTATAGTAGTAGACTACATTACAGATCCCATATCAGGCCATTATAGTAGTAGACTACATTACAGATCCCATATCAGGACATTATAGTAGTAGACTACATTACAGATCCCCATTTCAGACCATTATAGTAGTAGACTAATAAACACAGTAACATTACAGATCCCATATCAGGACATTATAGTAGTAGACTACATTACAGATCCCCATATCAGGTCATTATAGTAGTAGACTACATTACAGATCCCATATCAGGACATTATAGTAGTAGACTACATTACAGATCCCCATATCAGACCATTATAGTAGTAGACTACATTACAGATCCCATATCAGGCCATTATAGTAGTAGACTAATAAACACAGTAACATTACAGATCCCCATATCAGGCCATTATAGTAGTAAACTACATTACAGATCCCCATATCAGGACATTATAGTAGTAGACTACATTACAGATCCCCATATCAGGCCATTATAGTAGTAGACTAATAAACACAGTAACATTACAGATCCCATATCAGACCATTATAGTAGTAGACTACATTACAGATCCCATATCAGGACATTATAGTAGTAGACTAATAAACACAGTAACATTACAGATCCCCATATCAGGACATTATAGTAGTAGACTACATTACAGATCCCCATTTCAGACCATTATAGTAGTAGACTAATAAACACAGTAACATTACAGATCCCCATATCAGGACATTATAGTAGTAGACTAATAAACACAGTAACATTACAGATCCCCATATCAGGACATTATAGTAGTAGACTACATTACAGATCCCCATATCAGGCCATTATAGTAGTAGACTACATTACAGATCCCCATTTCAGACCATTATAGTAGTAGACTAATAAACACAGTAACATTACAGATCCCATATCAGGACATTATAGTAGTAGACTACATTACAGATCCCATATCAGGACATTATAGTAGTAGACTACATTACAGATCCCCATATCAGACCATTATAGTAGTAGACTACATTACAGATCCCCATATCAGGCCATTATAGTAGTAGACTACATTACAGATCCCCATATCAGGCCATTATAGTAGTAGACTACATTACAGATCCCCATATCAGACCATTATAGTAGTAGACTACATTACAGATCCCCATATCAGTCCATTATAGTAGTAGACTAATAAACACAGTAACATTACAGATCCCCATATCAGGACATTATAGTAGTAGACTACATTACAGATCCCCATATCAGGACATTATAGTAGTAGACTACATTACAGATCCCCATATCAGGACATTATAGTAGTAGACTAATAAACACAGTAACATTACAGATCCCATATCAGACCATTATAGTAGTAGACTACATTACAGATCCCATATCAGGCCATTATAGTAGTAGACTAATAAACACAGTAACATTACAGATCCCCATATCAGACCATTATAGTAGTAGACTACATTACAGATCCCCATATCAGGACATTATAGTAGTAGACTACATTACAGATCCCCATGTCAGGCCATTATAGTAGTAGACTAATAAACACAGTAACATTACAGATCCCCATATCAGACCATTATAGTAGTAGACTACATTACAGATCCCCATATCAGGCCATTATAGTAGTAGACTACATTACAGATCCCCATATCAGACCATTATAGTAGTAGATTACATTACAGATCCCCATATCAGGACATTATAGTAGTAGACTACATTACAGATCCCCATATCAGGTCATTATAGTAGTAGACTACATTACAGATCCCCATATCAGGCCATTATAGTAGTAGACTACATTACAGATCCCATATCAGGACATTATAGTAGTAGACTAATAAACACAGTAACATTACAGATCCCTTATCAGGCCATTATAGTAGTAGACTACATTACAGATCCCATATCAGGCCATTATAGTAGTAGACTAATAAACACAGTAACATTACAGATCCCATATCAGGACATTATAGTAGTAGACTACATTACAGATCCCCATATCAGGACATTATAGTAGTAGACTAATAAACACAGTAACATTACAGATCCCCATATCAGGTCATTATAGTAGTAGACTACATTACAGATCCCATATCAGGACATTATAGTAGTAGACTACATTACAGATCCCCATATCAGGACATTATAGTAGTAGACTAATAAACACAGTAACATTACAGATCCCCATATCAGGTCATTATAGTAGTAGACTACATTACAGATCCCCATATCAGGACATTATAGTAGTAGACTAATAAACACAGTAACATTACAGATCCCCATATCAGGTCATTATAGTAGTAGACTACATTACAGATCCCATATCAGGACATTATAGTAGTAGACTACATTACAGATCCCCATATCAGACCATTATAGTAGTAGACTACATTACAGATCCCATATCAGGCCATTATAGTAGTAGACTACATTACAGATCCCCATATCAGACCATTATAGTAGTAGACTACATTACAGATCCCATATCAGGCCATTATAGTAGTAGACTACATTACAGATCCCCATATCAGACCATTATAGTAGTAGACTAATAAACACAGTAACATTACAGATCCCCATATCAGGACATTATAGTAGTAGACTACATTACAGATCCCCATATCAGGCCATTATAGTAGTAGACTACATTACAGATCCCCATATCAGGACATTATAGTAGTAGACTACATTACAGATCCCCATATCAGGACATTATAGTAGTAGACTACATTACAGATCCCATATCAGGCCATTATAGTAGTAGACTACATTACAGATCCCCATATCAGGCCATTATAGTAGTAGACTACATTACAGATCCCCATATCAGACCATTATAGTAGTAGACTACATTACAGATCCCCATATCAGGACATTATAGTAGTAGACTACATTACAGATCCCATATCAGGCCATTATAGTAGTAGACTAATAAACACAGTAACATTACAGATCCCCATATCAGACCATTATAGTAGTAGACTACATTACAGATCCCCATATCAGGACATTATAGTAGTAGACTACATTACAGATCCCCATATCAGGCCATTATAGTAGTAGACTAATAAACACAGTAACATTACAGATCCCATATCAGGCCATTATAGTAGTAGACTAATAAACACAGTAACATTACAGATCCCCATATCAGGACATTATAGTAGTAGACTACATTACAGATCCCCATATCAGGACATTATAGTAGTAGACTACATTACAGATCCCCATATCAGGCCATTATAGTAGTAGACTACATTACAGATCCCCATATCAGGCCATTATAGTAGTAGACTAATAAACACAGTAACATTACAGATCCCATATCAGACCATTATAGTAGTAGACTACATTACAGATCCCCATATCAGGACATTATAGTAGTAGACTACATTACAGATCCCCATATCAGGACATTATAGTAGTAGACTAATAAACACAGTAACATTACAGATCCCATATCAGACCATTATAGTAGTAGACTAATAAACACAGTAACATTACAGATCCCCATATCAGGACATTATAGTAGTAGACTACATTACAGATCCCATATCAGGCCATTATAGTAGTAGACTAATAAACACAGTAACATTACAGATCCCCATATCAGGACATTATAGTAGTAGACTACATTACAGATCCCATATCAGGACATTATAGTAGTAGACTACATTACAGATCCCATATCAGACCATTATAGTAGTAGACTACATTACAGATCCCATATCAGGACATTATAGTAGTAGACTAATAAACACAGTAACATTACAGATCCCCATATCAGACCATTATAGTAGTAGACTACATTACAGATCCCCATATCAGGACATTATAGTAGTAGACTACATTACAGATCCCATATCAGGCCATTATAGTAGTAGACTACATTACAGATCCCCATATCAGGACATTATAGTAGTAGACTACATTACAGATCCCCATATCAGACCATTATAGTAGTAGACTACATTACAGATCCCCATATCAGGCCATTATAGTAGTAGACTACATTACAGATCCCCATATCAGGCCATTATAGTAGTAGACTAATAAACACAGTAACATTACAGATCCCATATCAGGCCATTATAGTAGTAGACTAATAAACACAGTAACATTACAGATCCCCATATCAGGACATTATAGTAGTAGACTACATTACAGATCCCCATATCAGGCCATTATAGTAGTAGACTAATAAACACAGTAACATTACAGATCCCCATATCAGGACATTATAGTAGTAGACTAATAAACACAGTAACATTACAGATCCCATATCAGACCATTATAGTAGTAGACTACATTACAGATCCCATATCAGGCCATTATAGTAGTAGACTACATTGCAGATCCCATATCAGGCCATTATAGTAGTAGACTAATAAACACAGTAACATTACAGATCCCATATCAGACCATTATAGTAGTAGACTACATTACAGATCCCCATATCAGGCCATTATAGTAGTAGACTAATAAACACAGTAACATTACAGATCCCCATATCAGGCCATTATAGTAGTAGACTACATTACAGATCCCATATCAGGACATTATAGTAGTAGACTAATAAACACAGTAACATTACAGATCCCATATCAGGACATTATAGTAGTAGACTACATTACAGATCCCCATATCAGGACATTATAGTAGTAGACTAATAAACACAGTAACATTACAGATCCCATATCAGAAAATTATAGTAGTAGACTAATAAACACAGTAACATTACAGATCCCATATCAGGACATTATAGTAGTAGACTACATTACAGACCCCATATCAGGCCATTATAGTAGTAGACTACATTACAGATCCCCATATCAGGACATTATAGTAGTAGACTACATTACAGATCCCCATATCAGACCATTATAGTAGTAGACTAATAAACACAGTAACATTACAGATCCCATATCAGACCATTATAGTAGTAGACTACATTACAGATCCCCATATCAGGCCATTATAGTAGTAGACTAATAAACACAGTAACATTACAGATCCCCATATCAGGCCATTATAGTAGTAGACTACATTACAGATCCCATAGCAGGACATTATAGTAGTAGACTAATAAACACAGTAACATTACAGATCCCATATCAGACCATTATAGTAGTAGACTACATTACAGATCCCATATCAGGTCATTATAGTAGTAGACTACATTACAGATCCCATATCAGGACATTATAGTAGTAGACTACATTACAGATCCCCATAACAGACCTATATAGTAGAAGACTACATTACAGATCCCCATATCAGGACATTATAGTAGTAGACTAATAAACACAGTAACATTACAGATCCCATATCAGAAAATTATAGTAGTAGACTAATAAACACAGTAACATTACAGATCCCATATCAGGACATTATAGTAGTAGACTACATTACAGACCCCATATCAGGCCATTATAGTAGTAGACTACATTACAGATCCCCATATCAGGACATTATAGTAGTAGACTACATTACAGATCCCCATATCAGACCATTATAGTAGTAGACTAATAAACACAGTAACATTACAGATCCCATATCAGACCATTATAGTAGTAGACTACATTACAGATCCCCATATCAGGCCATTATAGTAGTAGACTAATAAACACAGTAACATTACAGATCCCCATATCAGGCCATTATAGTAGTAGACTACATTACAGATCCCATAGCAGGACATTATAGTAGTAGACTAATAAACACAGTAACATTACAGATCCCATATCAGACCATTATAGTAGTAGACTACATTACAGATCCCATATCAGGTCATTATAGTAGTAGACTACATTACAGATCCCATATCAGGACATTATAGTAGTAGACTACATTACAGATCCCCATAACAGACCTATATAGTAGAAGACTACATTACAGATCCCCATATCAGGACATTATAGTAGTAGACTACATTACAGATCCCCATATCAGGTCATTATAGCAGTTGAGGCAGAGAGCGTTTAAATGCAGAGCTGGTAGGTTTTGACGAAGTCGTCCTCACCCACTGGTTGAATCAACGTTGTTTACGTCCCAGTGGGAATGACATTTTATACAGTACAATGTTTTCTCATGTCTCAGTCAGCTGTTTTTGGTTGTATAAAAATTACAGTATTGCTTTTGAAGCACAATCACTGTGACCAGCTGGTTTGCATTACTTAAGATAGAAAGAGCATTTCAAGTTGCATTTTAATCTAGCTAAGCAATTTACTAATTAACAAGTTATCAAGTTCTGCATTGTGTAGGCCTGCATCCCAAATGGTAGGGAATAGGGCCCTGGTCTATACTAGTAAACTACATAGGGAATAGGGCCCTGGTCTATAGTAGTACATTACATAGGGAATAGGGCCCTGGTCTATAGTAGTGCACTACATAGGGAATAGGGCCCTGGTCTATACTAGTACACTACATAGGGAATAGGGCCCTGGTCTATAGTAGTACATTACATAGGGAATAGGGCCCTAGTCTAAAGTAGTGCACTATATAGGGAATAGGGCCCTGGTCTATACTAGTACACTACATAGGGAATAGGGCCCTGGTCTATAGTAGTACATTACATAGGGAATAGGGCCCTAGTCTAAAGTAGTACACTATATAGGGAATAGGGCCCTAGTCTAAAGTAGTGCACTACATAGGGAATTGGGCCCTGGTCTAAAGTAGTGCACTATATAGGGAATAGGGCCCTGGTCTAAAGTAGTACACTATATAGGGAATAGGGCCCTAGTCTAAAGTAGTGCACTATATAGGGAATAGGGCCCTGGTCTATAGTAGTGCACTATATAGGGAATAGGGCCCTGGTCTAAAGTAGTACCACTATATAGGGAATAGGGCCCTGGACTAAAGTAGTGCACTATATAGGGAATAGGGCCCTGGTCTATAGTAGTGCACTATATAGGGAATAGGGCCCTGGTCTATAGTAGTACCACTATATAGGGAATAGGGCCCTGGTCTATAGTAGTGCACTATATAGGGAATAGGGCCCTGGTCTATAGTAGTACCACTATATAGGGAATAGGGCCCTGGTCTAAAGTAGTGCACTATATAGGGAATAGGGCCCTGGACTAAAGTAGTGCACTATATAGGGAATAGGGCCCTGGACTAAAGTAGTGCACTACATAGGGAATAGGGTGCTATCTGGGACATCCTGTGTTTCATCATGTTTTTTCTATTCAAGTGAGAAGTTCAATAAATAAGACATTGGTCCGTTTTAGACAGTGAAAATATATTTTGGTTCAAATTAAATCAAGTGTTTTATTTTCTCTTCTTCAGCTCTGAGAGCTGAGCAAAGCAGCAGTTCAAATCTCCACTGAAATAAATAACATTTACATTCATTTCATGAGGATTCCCTTTCCAGTCAATGTTGACAAAAACCAACCTATCGACCAGGGCCCTATTCCCTATATAGTGCACTACTTCAGACCAGGGCCCACGGCACAATATAGGGAATAGGGCTCTGGTCTAAAGTAGTGCACTATATAGGGAATAGGGCACTGGTCTAAAGTAGTGCACTATATAGGGAATAGGGCCCTGATCTAAAGTAGTGCACTATATAGGGAAAAGGGCCCTGGTCTAAAGTAGTGCACTATATAGGGAAAAGGGCCCTGGTCTAAAGTAGTGCACTATATAGGGAATAGGGCTCTGGTCTATAGTAGTGCACTATATAGGGAATAGGGCTCTGGTCTAAAGTAGTGCACTATATAGGGAATAGGGCTCTGGTCTAAAGTAGTGCACTATATAGGGAATAGGGCTCTGGTCTATAGTAGTGGCCCTATTTGCAACTCACCCTAAAAACAGAGGCCTACCATCCGTTTCCACGGCAACACCTACAGTAGTAGATGAGATCAGAACTCTCAGTAGCTGAAACAATCCCCTTAACACAGTATGGCAGTTTTACATTAAATAAACAAACAGTAAGAAATAGCTAAAAACAAAACAAAAACAAATCTGGATGCTGAAATCACATCACGTTGTCATACAAACTCATAATTATTTCATCTAAAGCTTGGTAACAGTAGAGAACACAGCAGCAGCAGGAGTGTCGTCCGTTAGCTAGTCAGTACAGAGCTTCATGGAAAACTACACCCAAAACTATCTTTTGGGATTTGCTTCATTAGTCCAATGTTGACACAGTACCAAACTATTTTGCTTGTCAGTAATCCAGTTTCCAAGATATGTAACTTTCAAAATACAGAAATCATCCCCATATGATGCATTCTGAAAGTTACATATCTTAAAAACGTGATTGCTGACAAGCAAAACAGTTTAGGACTATGTCAACATTGGACTAATTTAACAAATACCAAAATATAGTTTTGGGTGGAGTTTTCCTTTAACGTGGGGCCAGGAGAGAGAAAGAGGGGGAGGAGAGGCGGAAGGAGGTTAGCTAGTCAGAACAGAGCTGGGTTAAACTAGAAGCAAAGAAGAAGGGGGGGGGGGTGAGGAGGTCCGAGGGAACATCAGGAGGAGTGGTTGGTAGACTCCATCTCCCCCTCTGCTCTTTCTCTCAGCTGGTGCAGGACGGGAGTCAGGGTGGCTATCAGTGTCTGGTGTAGAACATGGTCACTCTCTGAGGAGATCTGGGGGATAAAACATATAGAACATGGTCACTATCTGAGGAGATCTGGTGGATAAAACATATAGAACATGGTCACTCTCTGAGGAGATCTGGTGGATAAAACATGGTCACTCTCTGAGGAGATCTGGGGGATAAGACATATAGAACATGGTCACTCTCTGAGGAGATCTGGGGGATAAAACATATAGAACATGGTCACTCTCTGAGGAGATCTGGGGGATAAAACATATAGAACATGGTCACTCTCTGAGGAGATCTGGGGGATAAAACATATAGAACATGGTCACTATCTGAGGAGATCTGGGGGATAAAACATATAGAACATGGTCACTCTCTGAGGAGATCTGGTGGATAAAACATGGTCACTCTCTGAGGAGATCTGGGGGATAAGACATATAGAACATGGTCACTCTCTGAGGAGATCTGGTGGATAAAACATATAGAACATGGTCACTCTCTGAGGAGATCTGGGGGATAAAACATATAGAACATGGTCACTCTCTGAGGAGATCTGGGGGATAAGACATATAGAACATGGTCACTATAGGGCTCAGGTTTAAAGTAGTGCACTATATAGGGAACAGCGTGCCATAGGCTCTGGTTTAAAGTAGTGCACTATATAGGGAACAGCGTGCCATAGGGCTCTGGTTTAAAGTAGTGCACTATATAGGGAACAGCGTGCCCTAGGGCTCTGGTTTAAAGTAGTGCACTATATAGGGAACAGCGTGGCATAGGGCTCTGGTTTAAAGTAGTGCACTATATAGGGAACAGCGTGCCCTAGGCTCTGGTTTAAAGTAGTGCACTATATAGGGAACAGCGTGCTATAGGGCTCTGGTTTAAAGTAGTGCACTATATAGGGAACAGTGTGCCATAGGCTCTGGTTTAAAGTAGTGCACTATATAGGGAACAGCGTGCCATAGGGCTCTGGTTTAAAGTAGTGCACTATATAGGGAACAGCGTGCCATAGGCTCTGGTTTAAAGTAGTGCACTATATAGGGAACAGCGTGCCATAGGGCTCTGGTTTAAAGTAGTGCACTATATAGGGAACAGCGTGCCATAGGCTCTGGTCTAAAGTAGTGCACTATATAGGGAACAGCGTGCCATAGGCTCTGGTTTAAAGTAGTGCACTATATAGGGAACAGCGTGCCATAGGGCTCTGGTTTAAAGTAGTGCACTATATAGGGAACAGCGTGCCATAGGCTCTGGTTTAAAGTAGTGCACTATATAGGGAACAGTGTGCCATAGGGCTCTGGTTTAAAGTAGTGCACTATATAGGGAACAGCGTAGCATAGGGCTCTGGTTTAAAGTAGTGCACTATATAGGGAACAGCGTGCCCTAGGCTCTGGTTTAAAGTAGTGCACTATATAGGGAACAGCGTGCCCTAGGCTCTGGTTTAAAGTAGTGCACTATATAGGGAACAGCGTGCCATAGGCTCTGGTTTAAAGTAGTGCACTATATAGGGAACAGCGTGCTATAGGGCTCTGGTTTAAAGTAGTGCACTATATAGGGAACAGCGTGCCCTAGGCTCTGGTTTAAAGTAGTGCACTATATAGGGAACAGTGTGCCATAGGGCTCTGGTTTAAAGTAGTGCACTATATAGGGAACAGCGTGCCCTAGGCTCTGGTTTAAAGTAGTGCACTATATAGGGAACAGTGTGCCATAGGGCTCTGGTTTAAAGTAGTGCACTATATAGGGAACAGCGTGCTATAGGGCTCTGGTTTAAAGTAGTGCACTATATAGGGAACAGCGTGCCATAGGGCTCTGGTTTAAAGTAGTGCACTATATAGGGAACAGCGTGCCATAGGCTCTGGTTTAAAGTAGTGCACTATATAGGGAACAGCGTGCCATAGGGCTCTGGTTTAAAGTAGTGCACTATATAGGGAACAGCGTGCCCTAGGCTCTGGTTTAATGTAGTGCACTATATAGGGAACAGCGTGCTATAGGGCTCTGGTTTAAAGTAGTGCACTATATAGGGAACAGTGTGCCATAGGGCTCTGGTTTAAAGTAGTGCACTATATAGGGAACAGCGTGCTATAGGGCTCTGGTTTAAAGTAGTGCACTATATAGGGAACAGCGTGCTATAGGGCTCTGGTTTAAAGTAGTGCACTATATAGGGAACAGCGTGCCCTAGGCTCTGGTTTAAAGTAGTGCACTATATAGGGAACAGCGTGCCATAGGGCTCTGGTTTAAAGTAGTGCACTATATAGGGAACAGCGTGCCCTAGGCTCTGGTCTAAAGTAGTGCACTATATAGGGAACAGCGTGCTATAGGGCTCTGGTTTAAAGTAGTGCACTATATAGGGAACAGCGTGCCATTGGGCTCTGGTTTAAAGTAGTGCACTATATAGGGAACAGTGTGCCATAGGGCTCTGGTTTAAAGTAGTGCACTATATAGGGAACAGCGTGCCATAGGGCTCTGGTTTAAAGTAGTGCACTATATAGGGAACAGCGTGCCATAGGCTCTGGTTTAAAGTAGTGCACTATATAGGGAACAGCGTGCCATAGGGCTCTGGTTTAAAGTAGTGCACTATATAGGGAACAGCGTGCCATAGGCTCTGGTTTAAAGTAGTGCACTATATAGGGAACAGCGTGCTATAGGGCTCTGGTTTAAAGTAGTGCACTATATAGGGAACAGCGTGCCATAGGCTCTGGTTTAAAGTAGTGCACTATATAGGGAACAGCGTAGCATAGGGCTCTGGGTAACAGTAGTGCACTATATAGGGAACAGTGTGCCATAGGGCTCTGGTTTAAAGTAGTGCACTATATAGGGAACAGCGTAGCATAGGGCTCTGGTTTAAAGTAGTGCACTATATAGGGAACAGCGTAGCATAGGGCTCTGGGTAACAGTAGTGCACTATATAGGGAACAGTGTGCCATAGGGCTCTGGTTTAAAGTAGTGCACTATATAGGGAACAGCATGGCATAGGCTCTGGTTTAAAGTAGTGCACTATATAGGGAACAGCGTGCCATAGGGCTCTGGTTTAAAGTAGTGCACTATATAGGGAACAGCGTGCCATAGGGCTCTGGTTTAAAGTAGTGCACTATATAGGGAACAGCGTGCCCTAGGGCTCTGGTTTAAAGTAGTGCACTATATAGGGAACAGCGTGCTATAGGGCTCTGGTTTAAAGTAGTGCACTATATAGGGAACAGCGTGACATAGGGCTCTGGTTTAAAGTAGTGCACTATATAGGGAACAGCGTGCCATAGGCTCTGGTTTAAAGTAGTGCACTATATAGGGAACAGCATGGCATAGGCTCTGGTTTAAAGTAGTGCACTATATAGGGAACAGCGTGCTATAGGGCTCTGGTTTAAAGTAGTGCACTATATAGGGAACAGCGTGCCCTAGGCTCTGGTTTAAAGTAGTGCACTATATAGGGAACAGCGTGCCATAGGGCTCTGGTCTAAAGTAGTGCACTATATAGGGAACAGCGTGGCATAGGCTCTGGTTTAAAGTAGTGCACTATATAGGGAACAGCGTGCCATAGGGCTCTGGTTTAAAGTAGTGCACTATATAGGGAACAGTGTGCCATAGGCTCTGGTTTAAAGTAGTGCACTATATAGGGAACAGCGTGCCATAGGGCTCTGGTCTAAAGTAGTGCACTATATAGGGAACAGCGTGCCATAGGCTCTGGTTTAAAGTAGTGCACTATATAGGGAACAGCGTGCTATAGGGCTCTGGTTTAAAGTAGTGCACTATATAGGGAACAGTGTGCCATAGGGCTCTGGTTTAAAGTAGTGCACTATATAGGGAACAGCGTGCCCTAGGCTCTGGTTTAAAGTAGTGCACTATATAGGGAACAGCGTGCTATAGGGCTCTGGTTTAAAGTAGTGCACTATATAGGGAACAGCGTGCCATAGGCTCTGGTTTAAAGTAGTGCACTATATAGGGAACAGCGTGCCCTAGGGCTCTGGTTTAAAGTAGTGCACTATATAGGGAACAGCGTGCCATAGGGCTCTGGTTTAAAGTAGTGCACTATATAGGGAACAGCGTGCCATAGGGCTCTGGTTTAAAGTAGTGCACTATATAGGGAACAGCGTGCCATAGGGCTCTGGTTTAAAGTAGTGCACTATATAGGGAACAGCGTGCTATAGGGCTCTGGTTTAAAGTAGTGCACTATATAGGGAACAGCGTGCCATAGGCTCTGGTTTAAAGTAGTGCACTATATAGGGAACAGTGTGCCATAGGGCTCTGGTTTAAAGTAGTGCACTATATAGGGAACAGCGTAGCATAGGGCTCTGGTTTAAAGTAGTGCACTATATAGGGAACAGCGTGCCCTAGGCTCTGGTTTAAAGTAGTGCACTATATAGGGAACAGCGTGCCCTAGGCTCTGGTTTAAAGTAGTGCACTATATAGGGAACAGCGTGCCATAGGCTCTGGTTTAAAGTAGTGCACTATATAGGGAACAGCGTGCTATAGGGCTCTGGTTTAAAGTAGTGCACTATATAGGGAACAGCGTGCCCTAGGCTCTGGTTTAAAGTAGTGCACTATATAGGGAACAGTGTGCCATAGGGCTCTGGTTTAAAGTAGTGCACTATATAGGGAACAGCGTGCCCTAGGCTCTGGTTTAAAGTAGTGCACTATATAGGGAACAGTGTACCATAGGGCTCTGGTTTAAAGTAGTGCACTATATAGGGAACAGCGTGCTATAGGGCTCTGGTTTAAAGTAGTGCACTATATAGGGAACAGCGTGCCATAGGGCTCTGGTTTAAAGTAGTGCACTATATAGGGAACAGCGTGCCATAGGCTCTGGTTTAAAGTAGTGCACTATATAGGGAACAGCGTGCCATAGGGCTCTGGTTTAAAGTAGTGCACTATATAGGGAACAGCGTGCCCTAGGCTCTGGTTTAATGTAGTGCACTATATAGGGAACAGCGTGCTATAGGGCTCTGGTTTAAAGTAGTGCACTATATAGGGAACAGTGTGCCATAGGGCTCTGGTTTAAAGTAGTGCACTATATAGGGAACAGCGTGCTATAGGGCTCTGGTTTAAAGTAGTGCACTATATAGGGAACAGCGTGCTATAGGGCTCTGGTTTAAAGTAGTGCACTATATAGGGAACAGCGTGCCCTAGGCTCTGGTTTAAAGTAGTGCACTATATAGGGAACAGCGTGCCATAGGGCTCTGGTTTAAAGTAGTGCACTATATAGGGAACAGCGTGCCCTAGGCTCTGGTCTAAAGTAGTGCACTATATAGGGAACAGCGTGCTATAGGGCTCTGGTTTAAAGTAGTGCACTATATAGGGAACAGCGTGCCATTGGGCTCTGGTTTAAAGTAGTGCACTATATAGGGAACAGTGTGCCATAGGGCTCTGGTTTAAAGTAGTGCACTATATAGGGAACAGCGTGCCATAGGGCTCTGGTTTAAAGTAGTGCACTATATAGGGAACAGCGTGCCATAGGCTCTGGTTTAAAGTAGTGCACTATATAGGGAACAGCGTGCCATAGGGCTCTGGTTTAAAGTAGTGCACTATATAGGGAACAGCGTGCCATAGGCTCTGGTTTAAAGTAGTGCACTATATAGGGAACAGCGTGCTATAGGGCTCTGGTTTAAAGTAGTGCACTATATAGGGAACAGCGTGCCATAGGCTCTGGTTTAAAGTAGTGCACTATATAGGGAACAGCGTAGCATAGGGCTCTGGGTAACAGTAGTGCACTATATAGGGAACAGTGTGCCATAGGGCTCTGGTTTAAAGTAGTGCACTATATAGGGAACAGCGTAGCATAGGGCTCTGGTTTAAAGTAGTGCACTATATAGGGAACAGCGTAGCATAGGGCTCTGGGTAACAGTAGTGCACTATATAGGGAACAGTGTGCCATAGGGCTCTGGTTTAAAGTAGTGCACTATATAGGGAACAGCATGGCATAGGCTCTGGTTTAAAGTAGTGCACTATATAGGGAACAGCGTGCCATAGGGCTCTGGTTTAAAGTAGTGCACTATATAGGGAACAGCGTGCCATAGGGCTCTGGTTTAAAGTAGTGCACTATATAGGGAACAGCGTGCCCTAGGGCTCTGGTTTAAAGTAGTGCACTATATAGGGAACAGCGTGCTATAGGGCTCTGGTTTAAAGTAGTGCACTATATAGGGAACAGCGTGACATAGGGCTCTGGTTTAAAGTAGTGCACTATATAGGGAACAGCGTGCCATAGGCTCTGGTTTAAAGTAGTGCACTATATAGGGAACAGCGTGCCCTAGGCTCTGGTTTAAAGTAGTGCACTATATAGGGAACAGCGTGCCATAGGGCTCTGGTCTAAAGTAGTGCACTATATAGGGAACAGCGTGGCATAGGCTCTGGTTTAAAGTAGTGCACTATATAGGGAACAGCGTGCCATAGGGCTCTGGTTTAAAGTAGTGCACTATATAGGGAACAGTGTGCCATAGGCTCTGGTTTAAAGTAGTGCACTATATAGGGAACAGCGTGCCATAGGGCTCTGGTTTAAAGTAGTGCACTATATAGGGAACAGCGTGCCATAGGGCTCTGGTCTAAAGTAGTGCACTATATAGGGAACAGCGTGCCATAGGCTCTGGTTTAAAGTAGTGCACTATATAGGGAACAGCGTGCTATAGGGCTCTGGTTTAAAGTAGTGCACTATATAGGGAACAGTGTGCCATAGGGCTCTGGTTTAAAGTAGTGCACTATATAGGGAACAGCGTGCCCTAGGCTCTGGTTTAAAGTAGTGCACTATATAGGGAACAGCGTGCTATAGGGCTCTGGTTTAAAGTAGTGCACTATATAGGGAACAGCGTGCCATAGGCTCTGGTTTAAAGTAGTGCACTATATAGGGAACAGCGTGCCCTAGGGCTCTGGTTTAAAGTAGTGCACTATATAGGGAACAGCGTGCCATAGGGCTCTGGTTTAAAGTAGTGCACTATATAGGGAACAGCGTGCCATAGGGCTCTGGTTTAAAGTAGTGCACTATATAGGGAACAGCGTGCCATAGGGCTCTGGTTTAAAGTAGTGCACTATATAGGGAACAGCGTGCTATAGGGCTCTGGTTTAAAGTAGTGCACTATATAGGGAACAGCGTGCCATAGGCTCTGGTTTAAAGTAGTGCACTATATAGGGAACAGCGTGCCCTAGGCTCTGGTTTAAAGTAGTGCACTATATAGGGAACAGCGTGCCATAGGCTCTGGTTTAAAGTAGTGCACTATATAGGGAACAGCGTGCCATAGGCTCTGGTTTAAAGTAGTGCACTATATAGGGAACAGCGTGCCATAGGCTCTGGTTTAAAGTAGTGCACTATATAGGGAACAGCGTGCTATAGGGCTCTGGTTTAAAGTAGTGCACTATATAGGGAACAGCGTGACATAGGCTCTGGTTTAAAGTAGTGCACTATATAGGGAACAGCGTGCCATAGGGCTCTGGTTTAAAGTAGTGCACTATATAGGGAACAGCGTGGCATAGGGCTCTGGTTTAAAGTAGTGCACTATATAGGGAACAGCGTGACATAGGGCTCTGGTTTAATGTAGTGCACTATATAGGGAACAGCGTGCCATAGGCTCTGGTTTAAAGTAGTGCACTATATAGGGAACAGCGTGACATAGGGCTCTGGTTTAAAGTAGTGCACTATATAGGGAACAGCGTGCTATAGGCTCTGGTTTAAAGTAGTGCACTATATAGGGAACAGTGTGCCATAGGGCTCTGGTTTAAAGTAGTGCACTATATAGGGAACAGCGTGCCTTAGGCTCTGGTTTAAAGTAGTGCACTATATAGGGAACAGCGTGCCATAGGGCTCTGGTTTAAAGTAGTGCACTATATAGGGAACAGCGTGCCATAGGCTCTGGTTTAAAGTAGTGCACTATATAGGGAACAGCGTGCCCTAGGCTCTGGTTTAAAGTAGTGCACTATATAGGGAACAGCGTGCTATAGGGCTCTGGTTTAAAGTAGTGCACTATATAGGGAACAGCGTGCCCTAGGGCTCTGGTTTAAAGTAGTGCACTATATAGGGAACAGCATGCCATAGGGCTCTGGTTTAAAGTAGTGCACTATATAGGGAACAGCGTGCCCTAGGCTCTGGTTTAAAGTAGTGCACTATATAGGGAACAGCGTGCCATAGGCTCTGGTTTAAAGTAGTGCACTATATAGGGAACAGCGTGCCATAGGGCTCTGGTTTAAAGTAGTGCACTATATAGGGAACAGCATGCCATAGGGCTCTGGTTTAAAGTAGTGCACTATATAGGGAACAGCGTGCCCTAGGCTCTGGTTTAAAGTAGTGCACTATATAGGGAACAGCGTGCCCTAGGCTCTGGTTTAAAGTAGTGCACTATATAGGGAACAGCGTGCCATAGGCTCTGGTTTAAAGTAGTGCACTATATAGGGAACAGCGTGGCATAGGGCTCTGGTTTAAAGTAGTGCACTATATAGGGAACAGCGTGCCATAGGCTCTGGTTTAAAGTAGTGCACTATATAGGGAACAGTGTGCCATAGGGCTCTGGTTTAAAGTAGTGCACTATATAGGGAACAGCGTGCCATAGGGCTCTGGTTTAAAGTAGTGCACTATATAGGGAACAGCGTGCCCTAGGCTCTGGTTTAAAGTAGTGCACTATATAGGGAACATATATAGGGAACAGCGTGCCATAGGGCTCTGGTTTAAAGTAGTGCACTATATAGGGAACAGCGTGCTATAGGGCTCTGGTTTAAAGTAGTGCACTATATAGGGAACAGCGTGCTATAGGGCTCTGGTTTAAAGTAGTGCACTATATAGGGAACATATATAGGGAACAGCGTGCCATAGGCTCTGGTTTAAAGTAGTGCACTATATAGGGAACAGCGTGCTATAGGGCTCTGGTTTAAAGTAGTGCACTATATAGGGAACAGCGTGCTATAGGGCTCTGGTTTAAAGTAGTGCACTATATAGGGAACATATATAGGGAACAGCGTGCTATAGGGCTCTGGTTTAAAGTAGTGCACTATATAGGGAACAGCGTGCCATAGGGCTCTGGTTTAAAGTAGTGCACTATATAGGGAACAGCGTGTCATAGGGCTCTGGTTTAATGTAGTGCACTATATAGGGAACAGCGTGCTATAGGGCTCTGGTTTAAAGTAGTGCACTATATAGGGAACAGCGTGTCATAGGCTCTGGTTTAAAGTAGTGCACTATATAGGGAACAGCGTGCTATAGGGCTCTGGTTTAAAGTAGTGCACTATATAGGGAACAGCGTGGCATAGGCTCTGGTTTAAAGTAGTGCACTATATAGGGAACAGCGTGCCATAGGGCTCTGGTTTAAAGTAGTGCACTATATAGGGAACAGCGTGCCATAGGGCTCTGGTTTAAAGTAGTGCACTATATAGGGAACAGCGTGGCATAGGCTCTGGTTTAAAGTAGTGCACTATATAGGGAACATATATAGGGAACAGCGTGCCATAGGCTCTGGTTTAAAGTAGTGCACTATATAGGGAACATATATAGGGAACAGCGTGCCATAGGCGCTGGTTTAAAGTAGTGCACTATATAGGGAACAGCGTGCTATAGGGCTCTGGTTTAAAGTAGTGCACTATATAGGGAACAGCGTGCCCTAGGGCTCTGGTTTAAAGTAGTGCACTATATAGGGAACAGTGTGCCATAGGGCTCTGGTTTAAAGTAGTGCACTATATAGGGAACAGCGTGCTATAGGGCTCTGGTTTAAAGTAGTGCACTATATAGGGAACAGCGTGCCCTAGGCTCTGGTTTAAAGTAGTGCACTATATAGGGAACAGCGTGCCATAGGCTCTGGTTTAAAGTAGTGCACTATATAGGGAACAGCGTGCTATAGGGCTCTGGTTTAAAGTAGTGCACTATATAGGGAACAGCGTGCCATAGGCTCTGGTTTAAAGTAGTGCACTATATAGGGAACAGCGTGCCCTAGGCTCTGGTTTAAAGTAGTGCACTATATAGGGAACAGCGTGCCATAGGCTCTGGTTTAAAGTAGTGCACTATATAGGGAACAGCGTGCTATAGGGCTCTGGTTTAAAGTAGTGCACTATATAGGGAACAGCGTGCCATAGGCTCTGGTTTAAAGTAGTGCACTATATAGGGAACAGCGTGCCATAGGGCTCTGGTTTAAAGTAGTGCACTATATAGGGAACAGCGTGCCATAGGCTCTGGTTTAAAGTAGTGCACTATATAGGGAACAGCGTGCTATAGGGCTCTGGTTTAATGTAGTGCACTATATAGGGAACAGCGTGCTATAGGGCTCTGGTTTAAAGTAGTGCACTATATAGGGAACAGCGTGTCATAGGGCTCTGGTTTAAAGTAGTGCACTATATAGGGAACAGCGTGCCATAGGCTCTGGTTTAAAGTAGTGCACTATATAGGGAACAGCGTGCCCTAGGGCTCTGGTTTAAAGTAGTGCACTATATAGGGAACAGCGTGCCATAGGGCTCTGGTTTAAAGTAGTGCACTATATAGGGAACAGCGTGCCATAGGCTCTGGTTTAAAGTAGTGCACTATATAGGGAACAGCGTGCCATAGGGCTCTGGTTTAAAGTAGTGCACTATATAGGGAACAGCGTGCCCTAGGCTCTGGTTTAATGTAGTGCACTATATAGGGAACAGTGTGCCCTAGGGCTCTGGTTTAAAGTAGTGCACTATATAGGGAACAGCGTGGCATAGGGCTCTGGTTTAAAGTAGTGCACTATATAGGGAACAGCGTGCCATAGGCTCTGGTTTAAAGTAGTGCACTATATAGGGAACAGCGTGCCCTAGGCTCTGGTTTAAAGTAGTGCACTATATAGGGAACAGCGTGCCATAGGCTCTGGTTTAAAGTAGTGCACTATATAGGGAACAGCGTGCCATAGGGCTCTGGTTTAAAGTAGTGCACTATATAGGGAACAGCGTGCCCTAGGCTCTGGTTTAAAGTAGTGCACTATATAGGGAACAGCGTGCCCTAGGCTCTGGTTTAAAGTAGTGCACTATATAGGGAACAGCGTGCCATAGGGCTCTGGTTTAAAGTAGTGCACTATATAGGGAACAGCGTGCTATAGGGCTCTGGTTTAAAGTAGTGCACTATATAGGGAACAGCGTGCCATAGGCTCTGGTTTAAAGTAGTGCACTATATAGGGAACAGCGTGCCCTAGGCTCTGGTTTAAAGTAGTGCACTATATAGGGAACAGCGTAGCATAGGGCTCTGGTTTAAAGTAGTGCACTATATAGGGAACAGCGTGCCATAGGGCTCTGGTTTAAAGTAGTGCACTATATAGGGAACAGCGTGCCATAGGGCTCTGGTTTAAAGTAGTGCACTATATAGGGAACAGCGTGCCATAGGGCTCTGGTTTAAAGTAGTGCACTATATAGGGAACAGCGTGCCATAGGGCTCTGGTTTAATGTAGTGCACTATATAGGGAACAGCGTGCACTAGGCTCTGGTTTAAAGTAGTGCACTATATAGGGAACAGCGTGCTATAGGGCTCTGGTTTAAAGTAGTGCACTATATAGGGAACAGCGTGCTATAGGGCTCTGGTTTAAAGTAGTGCACTATATAGGGAACAGCGTGCCATAGGCTCTGGTTTAAAGTAGTGCACTATATAGGGAACAGCGTGCCATAGGGCTCTGGTTTAAAGTAGTGCACTATATAGGGAACAGCGTGCCATAGGGCTCTGGTTTAAAGTAGTGCACTATATAGGGAACAGCGTGCCATAGGCTCTGGTTTAAAGTAGTGCACTATATAGGGAACAGCGTGCTATAGGGCTCTGGTTTAAAGTAGTGCACTATATAGGGAACAGCGTGGCATAGGGCTCTGGTTTAAAGTAGTGCACTATATAGGGAACAGCGTAGCATAGGGCTCTGGTTTAAAGTAGTGCACTATATAGGGAACAGCGTGGCATAGGGCTCTGGTTTAAAGTAGTGCACTATATAGGGAACAGCGTAGCATAGGGCTCTGGGTAACAGTAGTGCACTATATAGGGAACAGTGTGCCATAGGGCTCTGGTTTAAAGTAGTGCACTATATAGGGAACAGCGTGCCATAGGCTCTGGTTTAAAGTAGTGCACTATATAGGGAACAGCGTGCCATAGGCTCTGGTTTAAAGTAGTGCACTATATAGGGAACAGCGTGCCATAGGCTCTGGTTTAAAGTAGTGCACTATATAGGGAACAGCGTGCCCTAGGCTCTGGTTTAAAGTAGTGCACTATATAGGGAACAGCGTGCTATAGGGCTCTGGTTTAAAGTAGTGCACTATATAGGGAACAGCGTGCCCTAGGGCTCTGGTTTAAAGTAGTGCACTATATAGGGAACAGCGTGCCATAGGGCTCTGGTTTAAAGTAGTGCACTATATAGGGAACAGCGTGTCATAGGGCTCTGGTTTAAAGTAGTGCACTATAAAGGGAACAGCGTGCCATAGGGCTCTGGTTTAAAGTAGTGCACTATATAGGGAACAGCGTGCCATAGGGCTCTGGTTTAAAGTAGTGCACTATATAGGGAACAGCGTGCCATAGGGCTCTGGTTTAAAGTAGTGCACTATATAGGGAACAGCGTGCTATAGGGCTCTGGTTTAAAGTAGTGCACTATATAGGGAACAGCGTGCCATAGGGCTCTGGTTTAAAGTAGTGCACTATATAGGGAACAGCGTGCCATAGGGCTCTGGTTTAAAGTAGTGCACTATATAGGGAACAGCGTGCCATAGGCTCTGGTTTAAAGTAGTGCACTATATAGGGAACAGTGTGCCATAGGCTCTGGTTTAAAGTAGTGCACTATATAGGGAACAGCGTGCCATAGGCTCTGGTTTAAAGTAGTGCACTATATAGGGAACAGCGTAGCATAGGCTCTGGTTTAAAGTAGTGCACTATATAGGGAACAGCGTGCCATAGGCTCTGGTTTAAAGTAGTGCACTATATAGGGAACAGCGTGCTATAGGGCTCTGGTTTAAAGTAGTGCACTATATAGGGAACAGCGTGCCATAGGGCTCTGGTTTAAAGTAGTGCACTATATAGGGAACAGCGTGCCATAGGCTCTGGTTTAAAGTAGTGCACTATATAGGGAACAGCGTGCCATAGGGCTCTGGTTTAAAGTAGTGCACTATATAGGGAACAGCGTGCCATAGGGCTCTGGTCTAAAGTAGTGCACTATATAGGGAACAGCGTGCCATAGGCTCTGGTTTAAAGTAGTGCACTATATAGGGAACAGCGTGCCATAGGGCTCTGGTTTAAAGTAGTGCACTATATAGGGAACAGCGTGCCATAGGCTCTGGTTTAAAGTAGTGCACTATATAGGGAACAGCGTAGCATAGGGCTCTGGTTTAAAGTAGTGCACTATATAGGGAACAGCGTGCCATAGGCTCTGGTTTAAAGTAGTGCACTATATAGGGAACAGCGTGCCATAGGGCTCTGGTCTAAAGTAGTGCACTATATAGGGAACAGCGTGCCATAGGCTCTGGTTTAAAGTAGTGCACTATATAGGGAACAGCGTGCCATAGGCTCTGGTTTAAAGTAGTGCACTATATAGGGAACAGCGTGCCATAGGCTCTGGTTTAAAGTAGTGCACTATATAGGGAACAGCGTGGCATAGGGCTCTGGTTTAAAGTAGTGCACTATATAGGGAACAGCGTGCCATAGGCTCTGGTTTAAAGTAGTGCACTATATAGGGAACAGCGTGCCATAGGCTCTGGTTTAAAGTAGTGCACTATATAGGGAACAGCGTGCCATAGGGCTCTGGTCTAAAGTAGTGCACTATATAGGGAACAGCGTGCCCTAGGCTCTGGTTTAAAGTAGTGCACTATATAGGGAACAGCGTGCCCTAGGCTCTGGTTTAAAGTAGTGCACTATATAGGGAACAGTGTGCCATAGGCTCTGGTTTAAAGTAGTGCACTATATAGGGAACAGTGTGCCATAGGCTCTGGTTTAAAGTAGTGCACTATATAGGGAACAGTGTGCCATAGGCTCTGGTTTAAAGTAGTGCACTATATAGGGAACAGCGTAGCATAGGGCTCTGGTTTAAAGTAGTGCACTATATAGGGAACAGCGTGCCATAGGCTCTGGTTTAAAGTAGTGCACTATATAGGGAACAGCGTGCCATAGGCTCTGGTTTAAAGTAGTGCACTATATAGGGAACAGCGTGCCCTAGGCTCTGGTTTAAAGTAGTGCACTATATAGGGAACAGCGTGCCATAGGCTCTGGTTTAAAGTAGTGCACTATATAGGGAACAGCGTGCCATAGGCTCTGGTTTAAAGTAGTGCACTATATAGGGAACAGCGTGCCATAGGGCTCTGGTTTAAAGTAGTGCACTATATAGGGAACAGCATGGCATAGGGCTCTGGTTTAAAGTAGTGCACTATATAGGGAACAGCGTGCCATAGGCTCTGGTTTAAAGTAGTGCACTATATAGGGAACAGCGTGCCATAGGGCTCTGGTTTAAAGTAGTGCACTATATAGGGAACAGCGTGCCATAGGCTCTGGTTTAAAGTAGTGCACTATATAGGGAACAGCGTGCTATAGGGCTCTGGTTTAAAGTAGTGCACTATATAGGGAACAGCGTGCCATAGGCTCTGGTTTAAAGTAGTGCACTATATAGGGAACAGCGTGCCATAGGCTCTGGTTTAAAGTAGTGCACTATATAGGGAACAGCGTGCCCTAGGCTCTGGTTTAAAGTAGTGCACTATATAGGGAACAGCGTGCTATAGGGCTCTGGTTTAAAGTAGTGCACTATATAGGGAACAGCGTGCCATAGGCTCTGGTTTAAAGTAGTGCACTATATAGGGAACAGCGTGCTATAGGGCTCTGGTTTAAAGTAGTGCACTATATAGGGAACAGCGTGCCATAGGGCTCTGGTTTAAAGTAGTGCACTATATAGGGAACAGCGTGCTATAGGGCTCTGGTTTAAAGTAGTGCACTATATAGGGAACAGTGTGCCATAGGCTCTGGTTTAAAGTAGTGCACTATATAGGGAACAGTGTGCCATAGGGCTCTGGTTTAAAGTAGTGCACTATATAGGGAACAGCATGCCATAGGGCTCTGGTTTAAAGTAGTGCACTATATAGGGAACAGCGTGCCATAGGCTCTGGTTTAAAGTAGTGCACTATATAGGGAACAGCGTGCCATAGGGCTCTGGTTTAAAGTAGTGCACTATATAGGGAACAGCGTGCCATAGGGCTCTGGTTTAAAGTAGTGCACTATATAGGGAACAGCGTGCCCTAGGCTCTGGTTTAAAGTAGTGCACTATATAGGGAACAGCGTGCCATAGGGCTCTGGTTTAAAGTAGTGCACTATATAGGGAACAGCGTGCCCTAGGCTCTGGTTTAAAGTAGTGCACTATAATAGGGAACAGCGTGCCATAGGGCTCTGGTTTAAAGTAGTGCACTATATAGGGAACAGCATGGCATAGGCTCTGGTTTAATGTAGTGCACTATATAGGGAACAGCGTGCTATAGGGCTCTGGTTTAAAGTAGTGCACTATATAGGGAACAGCGTGCCATAGGGCTCTGGTTTAAAGTAGTGCACTATATAGGGAACAGCATGGCATAGGCTCTGGTTTAATGTAGTGCACTATATAGGGAACAGCGTGCCATAGGCTCTGGTTTAAAGTAGTGCACTATATAGGGAACAGCGTGCCATAGGCTCTGGTTTAAAGTAGTGCACTATATAGGGAACAGCGTGCCATAGGGCTCTGGTTTAAAGTAGTGCACTATATAGGGAACAGCGTGCCCTAGGGCTCTGGTTTAAAGTAGTGCACTATATAGGGAACAGCGTGCCATAGGGCTCTGGTCTAAAGTAGTGCACTATATAGGGAACAGCGTGCCATAGGGCTCTGGTTTAAAGTAGTGCACTATATAGGGAACAGCGTGGCATAGGGCTCTGGTTTAAAGTAGTGCACTATATAGGGAACAGCGTGCCATAGGCTCTGGTTTAAAGTAGTGCACTATATAGGGAACAGCGTGCTATAGGGCTCTGGTTTAAAGTAGTGCACTATATAGGGAACAGCGTGCTATAGGGCTCTGGTTTAAAGTAGTGCACTATATAGGGAACAGCGTGCTATAGGGCTCTGGTTTAAAGTAGTGCACTATATAGGGAACAGCGTGCCATAGGGCTCTGGTTTAATGTAGTGCACTATATAGGGAACAGCGTGTCATAGGCTCTGGTTTAAAGTAGTGCACTATATAGGGAACAGTGTGCCATAGGGCTCTGGTTTAAAGTAGTGCACTATATAGGGAACAGCGTAGCATAGGGCTCTGGTTTAAAGTAGTGCACTATATAGGGAACAGCGTGCCATAGGGCTCTGGTTTAAAGTAGTGCACTATATAGGGAACAGCGTGCCATAGGGCTCTGGTTTAAAGTAGTGCACTATATAGGGAACAGCGTGCCATAGGGCTCTGGTTTAAAGTAGTGCACTATATAGGGAACAGCGTGCCATAGGGCTCTGGTTTAAAGTAGTGCACTATATAGGGAACAGCGTGCCATAGGGCTCTGGTTTAAAGTAGTGCACTATATAGGGAACAGCGTGCCCTAGGGCTCTGGTTTAAAGTAGTGCACTATATAGGGAACAGCGTGCCATAGGGCTCTGGTTTAAAGTAGTGCACTATATAGGGAACAGCGTGCCATAGGCTCTGGTTTAAAGTAGTGCACTATATAGGGAACAGCGTGGCATAGGGCTCTGGTTTAAAGTAGTGCACTATATAGGGAACAGCGTGCCATAGGGCTCTGGTTTAAAGTAGTGCACTATATAGGGAACAGCGTGCCCTAGGGCTCTGGTTTAAAGTAGTGCACTATATAGGGAACAGCGTGCCATAGGGCTCTGGTTTAAAGTAGTGCACTATATAGGGAACAGTGTGCCATAGGGCTCTGGTTTAAAGTAGTGCACTATATAGGGAACAGCGTGCCATAGGGCTCTGGTTTAAAGTAGTGCACTATATAGGGAACAGCGTGCCCTAGGGCTCTGGTTTAAAGTAGTGCACTATATAGGGAACAGCGTGCCATAGGGCTCTGGTTTAAAGTAGTGCACTATATAGGGAACAGCGTGACATAGGCTCTGGTTTAAAGTAGTGCACTATATAGGGAACAGCGTGCCATAGGGCTCTGGTTTAAAGTAGTGCACTATATAGGGAACAGCGTGCTATAGGGCTCTGGTTTAAAGTAGTGCACTATATAGGGAACAGCGTGCCATAGGCTCTGGTTTAAAGTAGTGCACTATATAGGGAACAGCGTGGCATAGGGCTCTGGTTTAAAGTAGTGCACTATATAGGGAACAGCGTGCCATAGGGCTCTGGTCTAAAGTAGTGCACTATATAGGGAACAGCGTGCCATAGGCTCTGGTTTAAAGTAGTGCACTATATAGGGAACAGCGTGCCATAGGCTCTGGTTTAAAGTAGTGCACTATATAGGGAACAGCGTGACATAGGCTCTGGTTTAAAGTAGTGCACTATATAGGGAACAGCGTGCCATAGGGCTCTGGTTTAAAGTAGTGCACTATATAGGGAACAGCGTGCCCTAGGCTCTGGTTTAAAGTAGTGCACTATATAGGGAACAGTGTGCCATAGGGCTCTGGTCTAAAGTAGTGCACTATATAGGGAACAGCGTGCCCTAGGCTCTGGTTTAAAGTAGTGCACTATATAGGGAACAGCGTGCCCTAGGCTCTGGTTTAAAGTAGTGCACTATATAGGGAACAGCGTGCCCTAGGCTCTGGTTTAAAGTAGTGCACTATATAGGGAACAGCGTAGCATAGGCTCTGGTTTAAAGTAGTGCACTATATAGGGAACAGCGTGGCATAGGGCTCTGGTTTAAAGTAGTGCACTATATAGGGAACAGTGTGCCATAGGGCTCTGGTTTAAAGTAGTGCACTATATAGGGAACAGCATGCCATAGGGCTCTGGTTTAAAGTAGTGCACTATATAGGGAACAGCGTGCTATAGGGCTCTGGTTTAAAGTAGTGCACTATATAGGGAACAGCGTGCCATAGGGCTCTGGTTTAAAGTAGTGCACTATATAGGGAACAGCGTGCCATAGGGCTCTGGTTTAAAGTAGTGCACTATATAGGGAACAGCGTGCCATAGGGCTCTGGTTTAAAGTAGTGCACTATATAGGTAACAGCGTGCTATAGGGCTCTGGTTTAAAGTAGTGCACTATATAGGGAACAGCGTGCCCTAGGCTCTGGTTTAAAGTAGTGCACTATATAGGGAACAGCGTGCCCTAGGCTCTGGTTTAAAGTAGTGCACTATATAGGGAACAGTGTGCCATAGGCTCTGGTTTAAAGTAGTGCACTATATAGGGAACAGTGTGCCATAGGCTCTGGTTTAAAGTAGTGCACTATATAGGGAACAGTGTGCCATAGGCTCTGGTTTAAAGTAGTGCACTATATAGGGAACAGCGTGCCATAGGCTCTGGTTTAAAGTAGTGCACTATATAGGGAACAGCGTGCCATAGGGCTCTGGTTTAAAGTAGTGCACTATATAGGGAACAGCGTGCTATAGGGCTCTGGTTTAAAGTAGTGCACTATATAGGGAACAGCGTGCCATAGGGCTCTGGTTTAAAGTAGTGCACTATATAGGGAACAGCGTGCCATAGGCTCTGGTTTAAAGTAGTGCACTATATAGGGAACAGCGTGCCATAGGGCTCTGGTTTAAAGTAGTGCACTATATAGGGAACAGCGTGCTATAGGGCTCTGGTTTAAAGTAGTGCACTATATAGGGAACAGCGTGCCCTAGGGCCCTGGTTTAAAGTAGTGCACTATATAGGGAACAGCGTGCCATAGGGCTCTGGTTTAAAGTAGTGCACTATATAGGGAACAGCGTGCCCTAGGCTCTGGTTTAAAGTAGTGCACTATATAGGGAACAGCGTGCTATAGGGCTCTGGTTTAAAGTAGTGCACTATATAGGGAACAGCGTGCTATAGGGCTCTGGTTTAAAGTAGTGCACTATATAGGGAACAGCGTGCTATAGGGCTCTGGTTTAAAGTAGTGCACTATATAGGGAACAGCGTGCTATAGGGCTCTGGTTTAAAGTAGTGCACTATATAGGGAACAGCGTGCTATAGGGCTCTGGTTTAAAGTAGTGCACTATATAGGGAACAGCGTGCCATAGGGCTCTGGTTTAAAGTAGTGCACTATATAGGGAACAGCGTGCCATAGGGCTCTGGTTTAAAGTAGTGCACTATATAGGGAACAGCGTGCCATAGGCTCTGGTTTAAAGTAGTGCACTATATAGGGAACAGCGTGCCATAGGGCTCTGGTTTAAAGTAGTGCACTATATAGGGAACAGCGTGACATAGGCTCTGGTTTAAAGTAGTGCACTATATAGGGAACAGCGTGCTATAGGGCTCTGGTTTAAAGTAGTGCACTATATAGGGAACAGCGTGCCATAGGCTCTGGTTTAAAGTAGTGCACTATATAGGGAACAGCGTGCCATAGGCTCTGGTTTAAAGTAGTGCACTATATAGGGAACAGCGTGCCATAGGCTCTGGTTTAAAGTAGTGCACTATATAGGGAACAGCGTGCCATAGGGCTCTGGTTTAAAGTAGTGCACTATATAGGGAACAGCGTGCCATAGGGCTCTGGTTTAAAGTAGTGCACTATATAGGGAACAGCGTGCCATAGGGCTCTGGTCTAAAGTAGTGCACTATATAGGGAACAGCGTAGCATAGGGCTCTGGTTTAAAGTAGTGCACTATATAGGGAACAGCGTGCTATAGGGCTCTGGTTTAAAGTAGTGCACTATATAGGGAACAGCGTAGCATAGGGCTCTGGTTTAAAGTAGTGCACTATATAGGGAACAGCGTGCCATAGGGCTCTGGTTTAAAGTAGTGCACTATATAGGGAACAGCGTGCTATAGGGCTCTGGTTTAAAGTAGTGCACTATATAGGGAACAGCGTGCTATAGGCTCTGGTTTAAAGTAGTGCACTATATAGGGAACAGCGTGCCATAGGCTCTGGTTTAAAGTAGTGCACTATATAGGGAACAGCGTGCCATAGGCTCTGGTTTAATGTAGTGCACTATATAGGGAACAGCGTGCCCTAGGGCTCTGGTTTAAAGTAGTGCACTATATAGGGAACAGCGTGCTATAGGGCTCTGGTTTAAAGTAGTGCACTATATAGGGAACAGCGTACCATAGGCTCTGGTTTAAAGTAGTGCACTATATAGGGAACAGCGTGGCATAGGCTCTGGTTTAAAGTAGTGCACTATATAGGGAACAGCGTAGCATAGGGCTCTGGGTAACAGTAGTGCACTATATAGGGAACAGCGTGCTATAGGCTCTGGTTTAAAGTAGTGCACTATATAGGGAACAGCGTGCCATAGGCTCTGGTTTAAAGTAGTGCACTATATAGGGAACAGCCTTCCATAGGGCTCTGGTTTAAAGTAGTGCACTATATAGGGAACAGCGTGACATAGGGCTCTGGTTTAAAGTAGTGCACTATATAGGGAACAGCGTGCCATAGGGCTCTGGTTTAAAGTAGTGCACTATATAGGGAACAGCGTGCCATAGGGCTCTGGTTTAAAGTAGTGCACTATATAGGGAACAGCGTGCCATAGGCTCTGGTTTAAAGTAGTGCACTATATAGGGAACAGCGTGCTATAGGGCTCTGGTTTAAAGTAGTGCACTATATAGGGAACAGCGTGCCATAGGGCTCTGGTTTAAAGTAGTGCACTATATAGGGAACAGCGTGCTATAGGGCTCTGGTTTAAAGTAGTGCACTATATAGGGAACAGCGTGCCCTAGGGCTCTGGTTTAAAGTAGTGCACTATATAGGGAACAGCGTGCCCTAGGGCTCTGGTTTAAAGTAGTGCACTATATAGGGAACAGCGTGCCCTAGGCTCTGGTTTAATGTAGTGCACTATATAGGGAACAGCGTGCCATAGGGCTCTGGTTTAAAGTAGTGCACTATATAGGGAACAGCGTGCTATAGGGCTCTGGTTTAAAGTAGTGCACTATATAGGGAACAGCGTGCCCTAGGCTCTGGTTTAAAGTAGTGCACTATATAGGGAACAGCGTGCCATAGGGCTCTGGTTTAAAGTAGTGCACTATATAGGGAACAGCGTGCCATAGGCTCTGGTTTAAAGTAGTGCACTATATAGGGAACAGCGTGCCCTAGGGCTCTGGTTTAAAGTAGTGCACTATATAGGGAACAGTGTGCCATAGGGCTCTGGTTTAAAGTAGTGCACTATATAGGGAACAGCATGCCATAGGCTCTGGTTTAAAGTAGTGCACTATATAGGGAACAGCGTGCTATAGGGCTCTGGTTTAAAGTAGTGCACTATATAGGGAACAGCGTGCCATAGGGCTCTGGTTTAAAGTAGTGCACTATATAGGGAACAGCGTGGCATAGGCTCTGGTTTAAAGTAGTGCACTATATAGGGAACAGCGTGCCCTAGGCTCTGGTTTAAAGTAGTGCACTATATAGGGAACAGCGTGCCCTAGGCTCTGGTTTAAAGTAGTGCACTATATAGGGAACAGCGTAGCATAGGGCTCTGGTTTAAAGTAGTGCACTATATAGGGAACAGCGTGCTATAGGGCTCTGGGTAACAGTAGTGCACTATATAGGGAACAGCGTGCCCTAGGCTCTGGTTTAAAGTAGTGCACTATATAGGGAACAGCGTGCCATAGGGCTCTGGTTTAAAGTAGTGCACTATATAGGGAACAGCGTGCTATAGGGCTCTGGTTTAAAGTAGTGCACTATATAGGGAACAGTGTGCCATAGGGCTCTGGTTTAAAGTAGTGCACTATATAGGGAACAGCGTGCTATAGGGCTCTGGTTTAAAGTAGTGCACTATATAGGGAACAGCGTGCCATAGGGCTCTGGTTTAAAGTAGTGCACTATATAGGGAACAGCGTGCCATAGGGCTCTGGTTTAAAGTAGTGCACTATATAGGGAACAGCGTGCCATAGGGCTCTGGTTTAAAGTAGTGCACTATATAGGGAACAGTGTGCCATAGGGCTCTGGTTTAAAGTAGTGCACTATATAGGGAACAGCGTGCCATAGGGCTCTGGTCTAAAGTAGTGCACTATATAGGGAACAGCGTGCTATAGGGCTCTGGTTTAAAGTAGTGCACTATATAGGGAACAGCGTGCCATAGGGCTCTGGTTTAAAGTAGTGCACTATATAGGGAACAGCGTGGCATAGGGCTCTGGTTTAAAGTAGTGCACTATATAGGGAACAGCGTGCCATAGGCTCTGGTTTAAAGTAGTGCACTATATAGGGAACAGTGTGCCCTAGGCTCTGGTTTAAAGTAGTGCACTATATAGGGAACAGCGTGCCATAGGGCTCTGGTTTAAAGTAGTGCACTATATAGGGAACAGCGTGCCCTAGGGCTCTGGTTTAAAGTAGTGCACTATATAGGGAACAGCGTGCCATAGGCTCTGGTTTAAAGTAGTGCACTATATAGGGAACAGCGTGGCATAGGGCTCTGGTTTAAAGTAGTGCACTATATAGGGAACAGCGTGCCATAGGGCTCTGGTTTAAAGTAGTGCACTATATAGGGAACAGCGTGCCATAGGGCTCTGGTTTAAAGTAGTGCACTATATAGGGAACAGCGTGTCATAGGCTCTGGTTTAAAGTAGTGCACTATATAGGGAACAGCGTGCCATAGGGCTCTGGTTTAAAGTAGTGCACTATATAGGGAACAGCGTGGCATAGGGCTCTGGTTTAAAGTAGTGCACTATATAGGGAACAGCGTGCCATAGGCTCTGGTTTAAAGTAGTGCACTATATCGAGAACAGGGCGGCATTTAGAACACACACATGGCTTTCTTATTCTGAATCACAGGGATAGTTGTTCACGCGTCCTTCACCCAGAGTACGTACCTTAGTGAACACCCTGATGGTGCGATTGAGGAAGTCAGCTTCCTCCTTGTCAGGTAAGGCCAGCAGATGAGCAGCACAGTCCAAGATGCAGAGCAGGGTCAGTCTGTGGCCCTGGAGGACAGGACCACAACGAACAGACAGAGAGAATTAGGGTTCCAAAATTCTCAGGTTTTACTGAAAATTCTGGTTGGAGGATTCTGGATTTCCTGTTTATTATCAACCACGCGACAACCCCACATCAACCACGCGACAACCCCACATCAACCACGCGACAACCCACATCAACCACGCGACAACCCACATCAACCACGCGACAACCCACAGTAACCACGCGACAACCCCACATCAACCACGCGACAACCCACATCAACCACGCGACGACCCCACATCAACCACGCGACGACCCATATCAACCACGCGACAACCCCACATCAACCACGCGACAACCCACATCAACCACGCGACAACCCACAGTAACCACGCGACAACCCACAGTAACCACGCAACAACCCACATCAACCACGCGACAACCCACATCAACCACGCGACAACCCACATCAACCACGCGACAACCCACAGTAACCACGCGACAACCCACATCAACCACGCGACAACCCACATCAACCACGCGACAACCCACAGTAACCACGCGACAACCCACATCAACCACGCGACAACCCACATCAACCACGCGACAACCCACATCAACCACGCGGTAACCCACATCAACCACGCCACAACCCACATCAACCACGCCACAACCCACATCAACCACGCGACAACCCCACATCAACCACGCGACAACCCACATCAACCACGCGACAACCCCACATCAACCACGCGACGACCCACATCAACCACGCGACGACCCACATCAACCACGCGACAACCCACATCAACCACGCGACAACCCCACATCAACCACGCGACGACCCATATCAACCACGCGACAACCCCACATCAACCACGCGACAACCCACATCAACCACGCGACAACCCCACATCAACCACGCGACGACCCATATCAACCACGCGACAACCCCACATCAACCACGCGACAACCCACATCAACCACGCGACAACCCACAGTAACCACGCGACAACCCACAGTAACCACGCGACAACCCACATCAACCACGCGACAACCCACATCAACCAAGCGACAACCCACAGTAACCACGCGATAACCCACATCAACCACGCGACAACCCACATCAACCACGCGACAACCCACATCAACCACGCGACAACCCACAGTAACCACGCGACAACCCACATCAACCACGCGACAACCCACAGTAACCACGCGACAACCCACATCAACCACGCGACAACCCACATCAACCACGCGACAACCCGCACTAACCACGCGACAACCCACAGAAACCACGCGACAACCCACAGAAACCACGCGACAACCCACATCAACCACGCGACAACCCACATCAACCACGCGACAACCCACAGTAACCACGCGACAACCCACATCAACCACGCGACAACCCACATCAACCACGCGACAACCCACATCAACCACGCGACAACCCACAGTAACCACGCGACAACCCACAGTAACCACGCGACAACCCCACATCAACCACGCGACAACCCACATCAACCACGCGACGACCCCACATCAACCACGCGACGACCCATATCAACCACGCGACAACCCCACATCAACCACGCGACAACCCACATCAACCACGCGACAACCCACAGTAACCACGCGACAACCCACAGTAACCACGCAACAACCCACATCAACCACGCGACAACCCACATCAACCACGCGACAACCCACATCAACCACGCGACAACCCACAGTAACCACGCGACAACCCACATCAACCACGCGACAACCCACATCAACCACGCGACAACCCACAGTAACCACGCGACAACCCACATCAACCACGCGACAACCCACATCAACCACGCGACAACCCACATCAACCACGCGGTAACCCACATCAACCACGCCACAACCCACATCAACCACGCCACAACCCACATCAACCACGCGACAACCCCACATCAACCACGCGACAACCCACATCAACCACGCGACAACCCCACATCAACCACGCGACGACCCACATCAACCACGCGACGACCCACATCAACCACGCGACAACCCACATCAACCACGCGACAACCCCACATCAACCACGCGACGACCCATATCAACCACGCGACAACCCCACATAAACCACGCGACAACCCACATCAACCACGCGACAACCCCACATCAACCACGCGACGACCCATATCAACCACGCGACAACCCCACATCAACCACGCGACAACCCACATCAACCACGCGACAACCCACAGTAACCACGCGACAACCCACAGTAACCACGCGACAACCCACATCAACCACGCGACAACCCACATCAACCACGCGACAACCCACAGTAACCACGCGATAACCCACATCAACCACGCGACAACCCACATCAACCACGCGACAACCCACATCAACCACGCGACAACCCACAGTAACCACGCGACAACCCACATCAACCACGCGACAACCCACAGTAACCACGCGACAACCCACATCAACCACGCGACAACCCACATCAACCACGCGACAACCCGCACTAACCACGCGACAACCCACAGAAACCACGCGACAACCCACAGAAACCACGCGACAACCCACATCAACCACGCGACAACCCACATCAACCACGCGACAACCCACAGTAACCACGCGACAACCCACATCAACCACGCGACAACCCACATCAACCACGCGACAACCCACATCAACCACGCGACAACCCACAGTAACCACGCGACAACCCACATCAACCACGAGACAACCCACAGTAACCACGCGACAACCCACATCAACCACGCGACAACCCACATCAACCACGCGACAACCCACATCAACCACGCGACAACCCACAGTAACCACGCGATAACCCACATCAACCACGCGACAACCCACATCAACCACGCGACAACCCACAGTAACCACGCGACAACCCACAGTAACCACGCGACAACCCACATCAACCACGCGACAACCCACAGTAACCACGCGACAACCCACATCAACCACGCGACAACCCACATCAACCACGCGACAACCCGCACTAACCACGCGACAACCCACATCAACCACGCGACAACCCACATCAACCACGCGACAACCCACAGTAACCACGCGACAACCCACAGAAACCACGCGACAACCCACATCAACCACGCGATAACCCACATCAACCACGCGACAACCCACATCAACCACGCGGTAACCCACATCAACCACGCGGTAACCCACATCAACCACGCGGTAACCCACATCAACCACGCGGTAACCCACATCAACCACTGAGTTTGTAACGCCAGGGTAGTGGGTTCCATTCCAACGACCACCCATACGTAAAATATATGTACCCATGACTAAATCATTTTGGACAAAAGTCTGCTAAATGCATAGCAAATATAATTTATTTTTAAATCTACGGTTTACACACTATGTGACAAAGCACATGAACCACGCGACGGCCCATACCAACGACGCATCGGCCCACGCCGACCGCGATGTAACCCATATTAACCGCGCGGTAACCCATATTAACCGCGCGGTAACCCATATTAACCGCGCGGTAACCCATATTAACCGCGCGGTACCCCATATTAACCGCGCGGTACCCCAAATTAACCACGCGGTACCCCAAATTAACCACGCGGTACCCCATATTAACCACGCGGTTCCCCAAATTAACCACGCGGTACCCCAAATTAACCACGCGGTACCCCATATTAACCACGCGGTAACCCCATATTAATCACGCGGTAACCCATATATACCCCATATTAATCACGCTGTACCCCATATTAACCACACGGTAACCCATATTAACCACCCTGTAACCCATATTAACCACGCGGTAACCCATATTAACCACGCTGTAACCCATATTAACCACGCTGTAACCCATATTCACCACGCGGTAACCCCATATTCACCACGCGGTAACCCATATTAACCACGCGGTAACCCATATTAACCACGCGGTAACCCATATTAACCACGCGGTAACCGGTACCGTGTTAAGAAAACTCAAATTTAAAAACAACATTTTTTTAAAAGGAAAAATGGGGTAAATGCTGCGAAATGTAAGTAGAAAAATAATCACTGTGGGTCGTCGACAATAAAATAAACATGACATACTTCTACAGATTTTTATGAATGACAGTATTCATCCCCAAGCAATAGCATCCCCAATAGAAATAGCTTATCCTGTAATTATTATTTTGTTTTCTAAGAGCTAGTGAATCATATTCAAATACAATCTTAACCACGCGGTAACCCATATTAACCACGCGGTAACCCATATTAACCACGCGGTAACCCATATTAACCACGCGGTAACCCATATTAACCACGCGGAAACCCATATGTACCCCATATTAATCACGCGGTAACCCATATTAACCACGCGGTAACCCATATTAACCACGCGGTAACCCATATTAACCACGCGGTAACCCATATTAACCATGCGGAAACCCATATGTACCCCATATTAATCACGCCGTAACCCATATTAACCACGCGGTGAACCCATATTAACCACGCGGTAACCCATATTAACCACGCTGTAACCCATATTAACCACTCTGTAACCCATATTAACCACGCGGTAACCCATATTACCCACGCGGTAACCCATATTAACCACGCTGTAACCCATATTAACCACGCTGTAACCCATATTAACCACGCGGTAACCCATATTAACCACGCGGTAACCCCATATTAACCACGCGGTAACCCATATTAACCACGCGGTAACCCATATTAACCACGCGGTAACCCATATTAACCACGCGGTAACCCATATTAACCACGCGGTAACCCATATTAACCACGCGGTAACCCATATTCACCACGCGGTAACCCATATTCACCACGCGGTAACCCATATTCACCACGCGGTACCCCATATTAACCACGCGGTAACCCATATTCACCACGCGGTAACCCATATTCACCACGCGGTAACCCATATATACCCCATATTAATCACGCTGTACCCCATATTAACCACGCGGTAACCCATATTAACCACCCTGTAACCCATATTAACCACGCTGTAACCCATATTAACCACGCGGTAACCCATATTAACCACGCTGTAACCCATATTAACCACGCTGTGACCCATATTAACCACGCTGTGACCCATATTAACCACGCTGTGACCCATATTAACCACGCTGTGACCCATATTAACCACGCGGTGACCCATATTAACCACGCGGTGACCCATATTAACCACGCGGTACCCCATATTAACCACGCTGTAACCCATATTAACCACGCTGTAACCCATATCAACCACGCGACAGCCCATATCAACCACGCGACAACCCACATTAACCACGCGACAACCCACAGTAACCACGCGACAACCCACACTAACCACGCGATAACCCACACTAACCACGCGATAACCCACAGAAACCACGCGATAACCCACAGAAACCACAAGACAACCCGCAGTAACCACGCGACAACCCGCAGTAACCACGCGACGACCCACATCAACCACGCGACAACCCACATCAACCACGCGACAACCCACAGTAACCACGCGACAACCCACAGTAACCACGCGACAACCCACAGAAACCACGCGACAACCCACAGAAACCACGCGACAACCCACAGTAACCACGCGACAACCCACAGTAACCACGCGACAACCCACAGTAACCACGCGACAACCCACAGTAACCACGCGACAACCCACAGTAACCACGCGACAACCCACAGTAACCACGCGACAACCCACAGTAACCACGCGACAACCCACATCAACCACGCGACAACCCACATCAACCACGCGACAACCCACATCAACCACGCGACAACCCACATCAACCACGCGACAACCCACAGAAACCACGCGACAACCCACAGAAACCACGCGACAAACCACAGAAACCACGCGACAACCCACATCAACCACGCGACAACCCACAGTAACCACGCGACAACCCACAGTAACCACGCGATAACCCACATCAACCACGCGACAACCCACAGTAACCACGCGACAACCCACATCAACCACGCGACAACCCACAGTAACCACGCGACAACCCACATCAACCACGCGACAACCCACAGTAACCACGCGACAACCCACATCAACCACGCGACAACCCACAGTAACCACGCGACAACCCACAGAAACCACGCGACAACCCACAGAAACCACGCGACAACCCACAGAAACCACGCGACAACCCACATCAACCACGCGACAACCCACAGTAACCGCGCGACAACCCACAGTAACCGCGCGATAACCCACATCAACCACGCGACAACCCACAGTAACCACGCGACAACCCACATCAACCACGCGACAACCCGCAGTAACCACGAGACAACCCGCAGTAACCACGCGACAACCCGCAGTAACCACGCGACAACCCGCAGTAACCACGCGACAACCCGCAGTAACCACGCGACAACCCGCAGTAACCACGCGACAACCCGCAGTAACCACGCGACAACCCGCAGTAACCGGCGACAACCCGCAGTAACCGGCGACAACCCACATCAACCACGCGACAACCCACAGTAACCACGCGACAACCCACATCAACCACGCGACAACCCACAGTAACCACGCGACAACCCACATCAACCACGCGACAACCCACAGTAACCACGCGACAACCCACAGAAACCACGCGACAACCCACAGAAACCACGCGACAACCCACAGAAACCACGCGATAACCCACAGAAACCACGCGATAACCCACATCAACCACGCGACAACCCACAGTAACCACGCGACAACCCACATCAACCACGCGACAACCCACAGTAACCACGCGACAACCCACAGTAACCACGCGATAACCCACATCAACCACGCGACAACCCACATCAACCACGCGACAACCCACAGTAACCACGCGACAACCCACATCAACCACGCGACAACCCACATCAACCACGCGACAACCCACAGTAACCACGCGATAACCCACAGAAACCACGCGATAACCCACATCAACCACGCGACAACCCACAGTAACCACGCGACAACCCACATCAACCACGCGACAACCCACATCAACCACGCGACAACCCACATCAACCACGCGACAACCCACAGAAACCACGCGACAACCCACAGAAACCACGCGACAACCCACATCAACCACGCGACAACCCACATCAACCACGCGACAACCCACAGTAACCGCGCGACAACCCACAGTAACCGCGCGATAACCCACATCAACCACGCGACAACCCACAGTAACCACGCGACAACCCACATCAACCACGCGACAACCCGCAGTAACCACGAGACAACCCGCAGTAACCACGCGACAACCCGCAGTAACCACGCGACAACCCGCAGTAACCACGCGACAACCCGCAGTAACCACGCGACAACCCGCAGTAACCGGCGACAACCCGCAGTAACCGGCGACAACCCGCAGAAACCACGCGACAACCCACAGTAACCACGCGACAACCCACAGTAACCACGCGACAACCCACAGTAACCACGCGACAACCCACAGTAACCACGCGACAACCCACAGTAACCACGCGACAACCCACATAAACCACGCGACAACCCACAGTAACCACGCGACAACCCACAGTAACCACGCGACAACCCGCACTAACCACGCGACAACCCGCACTAACCACGCGACAACCCGCACTAACCACGCGACAACCCACACTAACCACGCGACAACCCACAGAAACCACGCGACAACCCACAGAAACCACGCGACAACCCACAGAAACCACGCGACAACCCACATCAACCACGCGGCAACCCACAGTAACCACGCGACAACCCACATCAACCACGCGACAACCCACATCAACCACGCGACAACCCACATCAACCACGCGACAACCCACAGTAACCACACGACAATCCCACATCAACCACGCGACAACACATATCAACCCACATCAACCACGCGACAACCCACATCAACCACGCGACAACCCACATCAACCACGCGACAACCCCACATCAACCACGCTACGACCCATATCAACCACGCGACAACCCACATCAACCACGCGACAACCCACATCAACCACGCGACAACCCACATCAACCACGCGACAACCCACAGTAACCACGCGACAACCCACAGTAACCACGCGACAACCCACAGTAACCACGCGACAACCCACAGTAACCACGCGACAACCCACAGTAACCACGCGACAACCCACAGTAACCACGCGACAACCCACAGTAACCACGCGACAACCCACATCAACCACGCGACAACCCACATCAACCACGCGACAACCCACATCAACCACGCGACAACCCACATCAACCACGCGACAACCCACATCAACCACGCGACAACCCACATCAACCACGCGACAACCCACATCAACCACGCGACAACCCACAGTAACCACGCGACAACCCACAGAAACCACGCGACAACCCACAGAAACCACGCGACAACCCACAGAAACCACGCGACAACCCACAGAAACCACGCGACAACCCACGGTAACCACGCGACAACCCACGGTAACCACGCGACAACCCACGGTAACCACGCGACAACCCACGGTAACCACGCGACAACCCACGGTAACCACGCGACAACCCACGGTAACCACGCGACAACCCACGGTAACCACGCGACAACCCACATCAACCACGCGACAACCCACATCAACCACGCGACAACCCACAGTAACCACGCGACAACCCACAGTAACCACGCGACAACCCACAGTAACCACGCGACAACCCACAGTAACCACGCGACAACCCACAGTAACCACGCGACAACCCACAGTAACCACGCGACAACCCACAGTAACCACGCGACAACCCACAGTAACCACGCGACAACCCACAGTAACCACGCGACAACCCACAGTAACCACGCGACAACCCACAGTAACCACGCGACAACCCACAGTAACCACGCGACAACCCACAGTAACCACGCGACAACCCACAGTAACCACGCGACAACCCACAGTAACCACGCGACAACCCACAGTAACCACGCGACAACCCACAGTAACCACGCGACAACCCACAGTAACCACGCGACAACCCACAGTAACCACGCGATAACCCACATCAACCACGCGACAACCCACATCAACCACGCGACAACCCACATCAACCACGCGACAACCCACAGTAACCACGCGACAACCCACATCAACCACGCGACAACCCACAGTAACCACGCGACAACCCACAGTAACCACGCGATAACCCACATCAACCACGCGACAACCCACAGTAACCACGCGACAACCCACAGTAACCACGCGACAACCCACAGTAACCACGCGACAACCCACATCAACCACGCGACAACCCACAGTAACCACGCGACAACCCACAGTAACCACGCGACAACCCACAGTAACCACGCGATAACCCACATCAACCACGCGACAACCCACAGTAGCCACGCGACAACCCACAGAAACCACGCGACAACCCACAGAAACCACGCGACAAACCACAGCAACCACGCGACAACCCACAGTAACCACGCGACAACCCACAGTAACCACGCGATAACCCACATCAACCACGCGACAACCCACAGTAACCACACGACAACCCACATCAACCACGCGACAACCCACAGTAACCACGCGACAACCCACATCAACCACGCGACAACCCACAGTAACCACGCGACAACCCACAGTAACCACGCGACAACCCACAGTAACCACGCGACAACCCACAGAAACCACGCGATAACCCACAGAAACCACGCGATAACCCACATCAACCACGCGACAACCCACAGTAACCACGCGACAACCCACATCAACCACGCGACAACCCACAGTAACCACGCGACAACCCACAGTAACCACGCGATAACCCACATCAACCACGCGACAACCCACATCAACCACGCGACAACCCACAGTAACCACGCGACAACCCACATCAACCACGCGACAACCCACATCAACCACGCGACAACCCACAGTAACCACGCGACAACCCACAGAAACCACGCGACAACCCACATCAACCACGCGACAACCCACAGTAACCACGCGACAACCCACATCAACCACGCGACAACCCACATCAACCACGCGACAACCCACATCAACCACGCGACAACCCACAGAAACCACGCGACAACCCACAGAAACCACGCGACAACCCACAGAAACCACGCGACAACCCACAGAAACCACGCGACAACCCACAGAAACCACGCGATAACCCACATCAACCACGCGACAACCCACATCAACCACGCGACAACCCACATCAACCACGCGACAACCCACAGTAACCACGCGATAACCCACATCAACCACGCGACAACCCACATCAACCACGCGACAACCCACATCAACCACGCGACAACCCACAGTAACCACGCGACAACCCACATCAACCACGCGACAACCCACATCAACCACGCGACAACCCACAGAAACCACGCGACAACCCACATCAACCACGCGACAACCCACATCAACCACGCGACAACCCACAGTAACCACGCGACAACCCACATCAACCACGCGACAACCCACATCAACCACGCGACAACCCACAGAAACCACGCGACAACCCACAGAAACCACGAGACAACCCACAGAAACCACGCGACAACCCACAGAAACCACACGACAACCCACAGAAACCACGCGACAACCCACAGAAACCACGCAACAAACCACAGAAACCACGCGACAACCCACAGTAACCACGCGACAACCCACAGTAACCACGCGATAACCCACATCAACCACGCGACAACCCACAGTAACCACGCGACAACCCACATCAACCACGCGACAACCCACAGTAACCACGCGACAACCCACAGAAACCACGCGACAACCCACAGAAACCACGCGACAACCCACAGAAACCACGCGACAACCCACAGAAACCACGCGACAACCCACAGAAACCACGCGACAACCCACAGTAACCACGCGACAACCCACAGTAACCACGCGACAACCCACAGAAACCACGCGACAACCCACAGAAACCACGCGACAACCCACAGTAACCACGCGACAACCCACAGTAACCACGCGACAACCCACAGTAACCACGCGACAACCCACAGTAACCACGCGATAACCCACAGTAACCACGCGACAACCCATATTAAATACGCAACAACCCATATTTGCAAAAAATGTCTAAAAACCTGTTTTCACTATCATTATGGGATATTGTGTGTACATGACATCATCATACCTTCTCCAGAGAGTTGAGTGCATGCTGAGAGTTCTTCTGGCCCAGGGCCTGGACATCCTGAGGGGAGATGATTGGCTCTTTGAGCTGCTCCAGCCAGGACCACATGAGACCAGCCAGCACCACGGGGTCTCTCTCTAGACTCAGCCTCTCCCAGGCTCCTTCTCTGGAGTTGAGCTCTGTCTGCCGGACCACACACACACTATTGTATTAGTAGTCAACATCACACCTGAGTTAAAACACTTCATCTGTGTTTGATTGAGCTGATTATTGCAATGGAAGCAATTGAAAAAAAAGTCCCACACATTCAAACGGTGCCAACCTGGCACGCCGACCTTGAACGCCAACCTGGCACTCCAGGCAGGCTAAAGCAAACGCAGAAAGTATTTCAATAGTATCTGACCCCAGATCTGGTAAACACCAATCAAAATGTAACACTGAATGTGAAACTCGGATAAAGAGTTACAAAACTAGATACAGCAGTCATGTCTTACCTGTCATGTCAGCCAAAGTGTCATGTCTTACCTGTCATGTCTTACCTGCCACGTCAGTCAAACTGTCATGTCTTACCTGCCACGTCAGTCAAACTGTCATGTCTTACCTGCCACGTCAGCCAAAGTGTCATGTCTTTCCTGTCATGTCTTACCTGCCAAGTCAGTCAAAGTGTCATGTCTTACCTGCCACGTCAGTCAAACTGTCATGTCTTACCTGCCACGTCAGCCAAAGTGTCATGTCTTACCTGCCACGTCAGTCAAACTGCCATGTCTTACCTGCCATGTCTTACCTGTCATGTCTTACCTGCCACGCCAGTCAAATTGTCATGTCTTACCTGCTACGTCAGTCAAAGTGTCATGTCTTACCTGTCATGTCTTACCTGTCATGTCTTACCTGCCACGTCAGTCAAACTGTCATGTCTTACCTGCCATGTCTTACCTGCCACGTCAGTTAAACTGTCATGTCTTACCTGCCATGTCTTACCTCCCACGTCAGTTAAACTGTCATGTCTTACCTGCCACGTCAGTTAAACTGTCATGTCTTACCTGTCATGTCTTACCTGCCACGTCAGCCAAAGTGTCATGTCTTACCTGCCACGTCAGTCAAACTGTCATGTCTTACCTGCCACGTCAGTCAAACTGTCATGTCTTACCTGTCATGTCTTACCTGACACGTCAGTCAAACTGACATGTCTTACCTGCCATGTCTTACCTGCCACGTCAGTAAAACTGTCATGTCTTACCTGTCATGTCTTACCTGACACGTCAGTTAAACTGTCATGTCTTACCTGCCATGTCTTACCTCCCACGTCAGTTAAACTGTCATGTCTTACCTGCCACGTCAGTTAAACTGTCATGTCTTACCTGTCATGTCTTACCTGCCACGTCAGCCAAAGTGTCATGTCTTACCTGCCACGTCAGTCAAACTGTCATGTCTTACCTGCCACGTCAGTCAAACTGTCATGTCTTACCTGTCATGTCTTACCTGACACGTCAGTCAAACTGACATGTCTTACCTGCCATGTCTTACCTGCCACGTCAGTAAAACTGTCATGTCTTACCTGTCATGTCTTACCTGACACGTCAGTCAAACTGTCATGTCTTACCTGCCACGTCAGCCAAAGTGTCATGTCTTACCTGTCATGTCTTACCTGCCACGTCAGTTAAACTGTCATGTCTTACCTGTCATGTCTTACCTGCCACGTCAGTTAAACTGTCATGTCTTACCTGCCACGTCAGCCAAAGTGTCATGTCTTACCTGCCACGTCAGTCAAACTGTCATGTCTTACCTGCCACGTCAGCCAAAGTGTCATGTCTTACCTGCCACGTCAGCCAAAGTATCATGTCTTACCTGCCACGTCAGTTAAACTGTCATGTCTTACCTGTCATGTCTTACCTGCCACGTCAGTTAAACTGTCATGTCTTACCTGTCATGTCTTACCTGCCACGTCAGTTAAACTGTCATGTCTTACCTGACACGTCAGTCAAATTGACATGTCTTACCTGCCATGTCAGCCAAAGTGTCATGTTTTACCTGTCATGTCTTACCTGCCACGTCAGTCAAACTGTCATGTCTTACCTGCCACGTCAGCCAAAGTATCATGTCTTACCTGCCACGTCAGTTAAACTGTCATGTCTTACCTGTCATGTCTTACCTGCCAAGTCAGTCAAAGTGTCATGTCTTACCTGCCACGTCAGTCAAATTGTCATGTCTTACCTGCCATGTCTTACCTGCCACGTCAGTCAAACTGTCATGTCTTACCTGTCATGTCTTACCTGCCACGTCAGTCAAACTGTCATGTCTTACCTGTCATGTCTTACCTGCCACGTCAGTTAAACTGTCATGTCTTACCTGTCATGTCTTACCTGCCATGTCAGTCAAAGTGTCATGTCATACCTGCCACGTCAGTCAAACTGTCATGTCATGTCTTACCTGTCATGTCTTACCTGCCGCGTCAGTCAAACTGTCATGTCTTACCTGCCACGTCAGTCAAACTGTCATGTCTTACCTGCCACATCAGTCAAACTGTCATGTCTTACCTGTCATATCAGTCAAACTGTCATGTCTTACCTGTCATGTCTTACCTGCCACATCAGTCAAACTGTCATGTCTTACCTGTCATGTCTTACCTGCCACGTCAGTCAAACTGTCATGTCTTACCTGCCACGTCAGCCAAAGTGTCATGTCTTACCTCTCATGTCTTACCTGCCACGTCAGTCAAACTGTCATGTCTTACCTGTCATGTCTTACCTGCCACGTCAGTCAACCTGTCATGTCTTACCTGCCACGTCAGTCAACCTGTCATGTCTTACCTGCCACGTCAGCCAAAGTGTCATGTCTTACCTGCCACGTCAGTCAACCTGTCATGTCTTACCTGCCACGTCAGTCAAAGTGTCATGTCTTACCTGCCATGTCAGTCAAACTGTCATGTCTTACCTGTCATGTCTTACCTGCCACGTCAGTCAAACTGTCATGCCTTACCTGTCATGTCTTACCTGCCACGTCAGTCAAACTGCCATGTCTTATCTGCCACGTCAGTCAAACTGCCATGTCTTACCTGCCACGTCAGTCAAACTGCCATGTCTTACCTGCCACGTCAGTCAAACTGTCATGTCTTACCTGTCATGTCTTACCTGCCACGTCAGTCAAACTGTCATGTCTTACCTGTCATGTCTTACCTGTCATGTCTTACCTGTCATGTCTTACCTGCCACACTGAGACCTTGTAGCGGAGATCTTCATCAGTCAGGCCCACAGCCAGAGCTCTGGCCACCAGCAGACGTCTGTCTTCCAGGGGCAGCTCAGCATACAGGGTGACGACAGGGACCTCTGTCAGCCTCTCCCTGTCCTCTCTGTCCTCTCTTTCTCCAGCCTTCCCCCTCTCTCTGTCCTCTCTGTCTCCAGCCCTGTCTACCCCACACACAGACTCCTCTCCTCCTGTAAGGCTCATCACAGGCATATCTCCTCTCCACGGCCTCCCCTCTGACAGCTCTTCTCCTAAGGGCTTGGACAGACTACCCCCAAACCCAAAAGACAGACTTCGCTGGCCCTCACAGAGCTGCTTCCGTCTCTGGAAGAGAGGAGACATGTTCTTCCGGGTCTGGTGATACCTCTCCTTAGAACTCCTGTCCTGTCCTCCTCGCCTCTCCTCCCTTGTCTGCTCTCCCATGGAGAAGGGGTGGTGCTGTGGAGGGAGGCTAGGGGATGTGGGGGGCTCCCAGGCTGTGGCTAGTTGGTGCTGGGTCAGAGGATTGCAGCAAGGGATGCTCCAGACCTGGTTCTGCTCCTGGTCTGGGTTTCGTCTGGGGTCTAGCTTATACAGGGCTGAGTCACTGTAGCTCAGCAAGCGTTTCCCCGGATGCAGAGGGTTCAGGAGGGAGGCTGCCACCCAGTTCTGCCGCTGCCACAGAGGGTCCAGCTCCTGGTCACTGGACAGAACTGGGTCGTGGGCCAGGGCTGGGCTGAGAGGGGTCTCTGGTTCCTGGAGTAGTGCTAGGTAAGGAGTGAGAGGTCGTTCCATGTGTAGTGTATGGGATAGGGTTGTCTCAGGGCGGGGACAAGGCTGGCGTGGTGAAGGCACAGTGATGCCCTTCCCTCTCATCTCCTTCCCCAGCAGCTGGATGGCCTGCTGGGACACTGTCTTCTCCACCTCCGCCGTCAGGTCTGGAACCTCCAACACCTCCTCCTCCACCACCACCTTCAATAACATCATCATCATCAACAGTCAGGTCTGGAACCTCCAACACCTCCTCCTCCTCCACCACCACCTTCAATAACATCATCATCATCAACAGTCAGGTCTGGAACCTCCAACACCTCCTCCTCCACCACCACCTTCAATAACATCATCATCATCAACAGTCAGGTCTGGAACCTCCAACACCTCCTCCTCCACCACCTCCTCCTCCTCCACCTTCAATTACAACAATATCATCATCATAATCAGGTGTGCAAACATTTAAACAAAATTGAGATCCGTAACATTTAGGAAAAATCCCCAAAACAAAATGCAGTCTTTTTTTTACAAATGTAGATGCAGAAAGTAAACAGGAAAGTGGGTCAATTCCCTCAACAACGAAGAGCATTGAATCTCATGTCTCAACTTCTCTTCGCTGTTCTGGTGCCCTGGCTTCTCCTCTGTGAACAGCGTGAAGCCAACCTGTGCGTGACCGTGTGAGAGCGGAGTGTTGCATCTCTCTCAGCTCAACATCCTCTTCATTGATGATAGGCCCTGCTTTACTGAAGTTGCGAAATGTTGCAAGCCAAGAAATTGCGAGATACAGCTTTTGATTGATGATAGAGAGGCATAGTACACAGCTCTGACTCGGTCTGCCTGGTGGCCAACCTGCCTATACTGATAGAGAGGCATAGTACAGAGCTCTGCCTGGTGGCCAACCTGCCTATACTGATAGAGAGGCATAGTACAGCGCTCTGACTCGGTCTGCCTGGTGGCCAACCTGGCCTACTGTGCCCCTCCCCTCACTAGCTTGCTATGCCAGGACAACAACCTCTCCCTCAACGTCAGCAATTCAAAGGAGCTGATTGTGGACTACAGGAAACGGAGGGCCGAGCACGCCCCCATCCACATTGATTGGGCTGTAGCAGAGTGGGTCAAGAGCTTCAAGTTCATCGGCATAGATATCAGAAAAGGATTATTAATCAGGTCTGGAACCTCCACCTTCAACAACATCAACATCAACAACAGTCAGGTCTGGAACCTCCACCTTCAACAACATCATCAACAACAGTCAGGTCTGGAACCTCCACCTTCAACAACATCAACAACAACAACAGTCAGGTCTGGAACCTCCACCTTCAACAACATCAACAACAGTCAGGTCTGGAACCTCCACCTTTAACAACATCAACAGTCAGGTCTGGAACCTCCACCTTCAACAACAACAGTCAGGTCTGGAACCTCCACCTTCAACAACAACAGTCAGGTCTGGAACCTCCACCTTCAACAACAACAGTCAGGTCTGGAATCTCCACCTTTAACAACATCAACAACAGTCAGTCAGGTCTGGAACCTCCACCTTCAACAACATCAACAACAACAGTCAGGTCTGGAACCTCCACCTTCAACAACATCAACAACAACAGTCAGGTCTGGAACCTCCACCTTCAACAACATCAACAACAACAGTCAGGTCTGGAACCTCCACCTTCAACAACATCAACAACAACAGTCAGGTCTGGAATCTCACCCTTCAACAACATCAACAACAGTCAGTCAGGTCTGGAACCTCCACCTTCAACAACATCAACAACAGTCAGGTCTGGAACCTCCACATTCAATAACATCAACAGTCAGGTCTGGAACCTCCACCTTCATCAACATCAACAACAGTCAGGTCTGGAACCTCCACATTCAATAACATCAACAGTCAGGTCTGGAACCTCCACCTTCAACAACATCAACAACAGTCAGGTCTGGAACCTCCACATTCAATAACATCAACAGTCAGGTCTGGAACCTCCACCTTCATCAACAACAGTCAGGTCTGGAATCTCCACCTTCAACAACATCAACAACAACAGTCAGGTCTGGAACCTCCACCTTCAACAACAACAGTCAGGTCTGGAACCTCCACCTTCAACAACAACAGTCAGGTCTGGAACCTCCACCTTCAACAACCTCAACAACAACAGTCAGGTCTGGAACCTCCACCTTCAACAACAACAGTCAGGTCTGGAACCTCCACCTTCAACAACAACAATCAGGTCTGGAACCTCCACCTTCAACAACAACAGTCAGGTCTGGAACCTCCACCTTCAACAACAACAGTCAGGTCTGGAACCTCCACCTTCAATAACAACAGTCAGGTCTGGAACCTCCACCTTCAACAACATCAACAACAACAGTCAGGTCTGGAACCTCCACCTTCAACAACAACAGTCAGGTCTGGAACCTCCACCTTCAACAACAACAGTCAGGTCTGGAACCTCCACCTTCAACAACATCAACAACAACAGTCAGGTCTGGAACCTCCACCTTCAACAACATCAACAACAGTCAGTCAGGTCTGGAACCTCCACCTTCAACAACATCAACAACAACAGTCAGGTCTGGAACCTCCACCTTCAACAACATCAACAACAACAGTCAGGTCTGGAACCTCCACCTTCAACAACAACAGTCAGGTCTGGAACCTCCACCTTCAACAACAACAGTCAGGTCTGGAACCTCCACCTTCAACAACGTCAACAACAACAGTCAGGTCTGGAACCTCCACCTTCAACAACATCAACAACAACAGTCAGGTCTGGAACCTCCACCTTCAACAACAACAGTCAGGTCTGGAACCTCCACCTTCAACAACATCAACAACAACAGTCAGGTCTGGAACCTCCACCTTCAACCACATCAACAACAGTCAGTCAGGTCTGGAACCTCCACCTTCAACAACATCAACAACAGTCAGTCAGGTCTGGAACCTCCACCTTTAACAACATCAACAACAACAGTCAGGTCTGGAACCTCCACCTTCAACAACATCAACAACAGTCAGTCAGGTCTGGAACCTCCACCTTCAACAACATCAACAACAGTCAGTCAGGTCTGGAACCTCCACCTTCAACAACATCAACAACAGTCAGGTCTGGAACCTCCACATTCAATAACATCAACAGTCAGGTCTGGAACCTCCACCTTCATCAATAACAGTCAGGTCTGGAATCTCCACCTTCAACAACATCAACAACAACAGTCAGGTCTGGAACCTCCACCTTCAACAACAACAGTCAGGTCTGGAACCTCCACCTTCAACAACAACAGTCAGGTCTGGAACCTCCACCTTCAACAACATCAACAACAACAGTCAGGTCTGGAACCTCCACCTTCAACAACAACAGTCAGGTCTGGAACCTCCACCTTCAACAACAACAGTCAGGTCTGGAACCTCCACCTTCAACAACAACAGTCAGGTCTGGAACCTCCACCTTCAACAACAACAGTCAGGTCTGGAACCTCCACCTTCAATAACAACAGTCAGGTCTGGAACCTCCACCTTCAACAACATCAACAACAACAGTCAGGTCTGGAACCTCCACCTTCAACAACAACAGTCAGGTCTGGAACCTCCACCTTCAACAACAACAGTCAGGTCTGGAACCTCCACCTTCAACAACATCAACAACAACAGTCAGGTCTGGAACCTCCACCTTCAACAACATCAACAACAGTCAGTCAGGTCTGGAACCTCCACCTTCAACAACATCAACAACAACAGTCAGGTCTGGAACCTCCACCTTCAACAACAACAGTCAGGTCTGGAACCTCCACCTTCAACAACAACAGTCAGGTCTGGAACCTCCACCTTCAACAACATCAACAACAACAGTCAGGTCTGGAACCTCCACCTTCAACAACATCAACAACAACAGTCAGGTCTGGAACCTCCACCTTCAACCACATCAACAACAGTCAGTCAGGTCTGGAACCTCCACCTTCAACAACATCAACAACAGTCAGTCAGGTCTGGAACCTCCACCTTTAACAACATCAACAACAACAGTCAGGTCTGGAACCTCCACCTTCAACATCATCAACAACAGTCAGTCAGGTCTGGAACCTCCACCTTCAACAACATCAACAACAGTCAGTCAGGTCTGGAACCTCCACCTTCAACAACATCAACAACAGTCAGTCAGGTCTGGAACCTCCACCTTCAACAACATCAACAACAACAGTCAGGTCTGGAACCTCCACCTTCAACAACAACAGTCAGGTCTGGAATCTCCACCTTTAACAACATCAACAACAGTCAGTCAGGTCTGGAACCTCCACCTTCAACAACATCAACAACAACAGTCAGGTCTGGAACCTCCACCTTCAACAACATCAACAACAACAGTCAGGTCTGGAACCTCCACCTTCAACAACATCAACAACAACAGTCAGGTCTGGAACCTCCACCTTCAACAACATCAACAACAACAGTCAGGTCTGGAACCTCCACCTTCAACAACATCAACAACAACAGTCAGGTCTGGAATCTCACCCTTCAACAACATCAACAACAGTCAGTCAGGTCTGGAACCTCCACCTTCAACAACATCAACAACAGTCAGGTCTGGAACCTCCACATTCAATAACATCAACAGTCAGGTCTGGAACCTCCACCTTCATCAACATCAACAACAGTCAGGTCTGGAACCTCCACATTCAATAACATCAACAGTCAGGTCTGGAACCTCCACCTTCAACAACATCAACAACAGTCAGGTCTGGAACCTCCACATTCAATAACATCAACAGTCAGGTCTGGAACCTCCACCTTCATCAACAACAGTCAGGTCTGGAATCTCCACCTTCAACAACATCAACAACAACAGTCAGGTCTGGAACCTCCACCTTCAACAACAACAGTCAGGTCTGGAACCTCCACCTTCAACAACAACAGTCAGGTCTGGAACCTCCACCTTCAACAACCTCAACAACAACAGTCAGGTCTGGAACCTCCACCTTCAACAACAACAGTCAGGTCTGGAACCTCCACCTTCAACAACAACAATCAGGTCTGGAACCTCCACCTTCAACAACAACAGTCAGGTCTGGAACCTCCACCTTCAACAACAACAGTCAGGTCTGGAACCTCCACCTTCAATAACAACAGTCAGGTCTGGAACCTCCACCTTCAACAACATCAACAACAACAGTCAGGTCTGGAACCTCCACCTTCAACAACAACAGTCAGGTCTGGAACCTCCACCTTCAACAACAACAGTCAGGTCTGGAACCTCCACCTTCAACAACATCAACAACAACAGTCAGGTCTGGAACCTCCACCTTCAACAACATCAACAACAGTCAGTCAGGTCTGGAACCTCCACCTTCAACAACATCAACAACAACAGTCAGGTCTGGAACCTCCACCTTCAACAACATCAACAACAACAGTCAGGTCTGGAACCTCCACCTTCAACAACAACAGTCAGGTCTGGAACCTCCACCTTCAACAACAACAGTCAGGTCTGGAACCTCCACCTTCAACAACGTCAACAACAACAGTCAGGTCTGGAACCTCCACCTTCAACAACATCAACAACAACAGTCAGGTCTGGAACCTCCACCTTCAACAACAACAGTCAGGTCTGGAACCTCCACCTTCAACAACATCAACAACAACAGTCAGGTCTGGAACCTCCACCTTCAACCACATCAACAACAGTCAGTCAGGTCTGGAACCTCCACCTTCAACAACATCAACAACAGTCAGTCAGGTCTGGAACCTCCACCTTTAACAACATCAACAACAACAGTCAGGTCTGGAACCTCCACCTTCAACAACATCAACAACAGTCAGTCAGGTCTGGAACCTCCACCTTCAACAACATCAACAACAGTCAGTCAGGTCTGGAACCTCCACCTTCAACAACATCAACAACAGTCAGGTCTGGAACCTCCACATTCAATAACATCAACAGTCAGGTCTGGAACCTCCACCTTCATCAACAACAGTCAGGTCTGGAATCTCCACCTTCAACAACATCAACAACAACAGTCAGGTCTGGAACCTCCACCTTCAACAACAACAGTCAGGTCTGGAACCTCCACCTTCAACAACAACAGTCAGGTCTGGAACCTCCACCTTCAACAACATCAACAACAACAGTCAGGTCTGGAACCTCCACCTTCAACAACAACAGTCAGGTCTGGAACCTCCACCTTCAACAACAACAGTCAGGTCTGGAACCTCCACCTTCAACAACAACAGTCAGGTCTGGAACCTCCACCTTCAACAACAACAGTCAGGTCTGGAACCTCCACCTTCAATAACAACAGTCAGGTCTGGAACCTCCACCTTCAACAACATCAACAACAACAGTCAGGTCTGGAACCTCCACCTTCAACAACAACAGTCAGGTCTGGAACCTCCACCTTCAACAACAACAGTCAGGTCTGGAACCTCCACCTTCAACAACATCAACAACAACAGTCAGGTCTGGAACCTCCACCTTCAACAACATCAACAACAGTCAGTCAGGTCTGGAACCTCCACCTTCAACAACATCAACAACAACAGTCAGGTCTGGAACCTCCACCTTCAACAACAACAGTCAGGTCTGGAACCTCCACCTTCAACAACAACAGTCAGGTCTGGAACCTCCACCTTCAACAACATCAACAACAACAGTCAGGTCTGGAACCTCCACCTTCAACAACATCAACAACAACAGTCAGGTCTGGAACCTCCACCTTCAACCACATCAACAACAGTCAGTCAGGTCTGGAACCTCCACCTTCAACAACATCAACAACAGTCAGTCAGGTCTGGAACCTCCACCTTTAACAACATCAACAACAACAGTCAGGTCTGGAACCTCCACCTTCAACAACATCAACAACAGTCAGTCAGGTCTGGAACCTCCACCTTCAACAACATCAACAACAGTCAGTCAGGTCTGGAACCTCCACCTTCAACAACATCAACAACAGTCAGTCAGGTCTGGAACCTCCACCTTCAACAACATCAACAACAACAGTCAGGTCTGGAACCTCCACCTTCAACAACATCAACAACAACAGTCAGGTCTGGAACCTCCACCTTCAATAACATTGGTATTATTTTGTATTATTACCTGTCATAATAATGTATTACCTGTCTATACCATAATAATGTATTACCTGTCTTTACCATAATAATGTATTACCTGTCTATACCATAATAATGTATTACCTGTCTATACCATAATAATGTATTACCCATCTATACCATAATGTATTACCCGTCTATAATACCATAATAATGTATTACCTGTCTATAATACCATAATAATGTATTACCCATCTATAATACCATAATGTATTACCCATCTATAATACCATAATGTATTACCCATCTATAATAACTTAATAATGTATTACCTGTCTATAATACCATAATAATGTATTACCTGTCTATAATACTATAATAATGTATTACCTGTCTATAATACCATAATAATGTATTACCTGTCTATAATACCATAATAATGTATTACCTGTCTATAATACCATAATAATGTATTACCTGTCTATAATACCATAATAATGTATTACCTGTCTATAATACCATAATAATGTATTACCTGTCTATAATACCATAATAATGTATTACCCATCTATACCATAATGTATTACCTGTCTATAATACCATAATAATGTATTACCTGTCTATAATACCATAATAATGTATTACCCGTCTATAATACCATAATAATGTATTACCTGTCTATAATACCATAATAATGTATTACCTGTCTATAATACCATAATAATGTATTACCTGTCTATAATACCATAATAATGTATTACCTGTCTATAATACCATAATAATGTATTACCTGTCTATAATACCATAATAATGTATTACCCATCTATACCATAATGTATTACCTGTCTATAATACCATAATAATGTATTACCCGTCTATAATACTATAATAATGTATTACCTGTCTATAATACCATAATGTATTACCCGGATATAATACCATAATAATGTATTACCTGTCTATAATACCATAATAATGTATTACCTGTCTATAATACTATAATAATGTATTACCCGTCTATAATACTATAATAATGTATTACCCGTCTATAATACCATAATAATGTATTACCTGTCTATAATACCATAATAATGTATTACCTGTCTATAATACTATAATAATGTATTACCTGTCTATAATACCATAATAATGTATTACCTGTCTATAATACCATAATAATGTATTACCCGTCTATAATACCATAATAATGTATTACCTGTCTATAATACCATAATAATGTATTACCTGTCTATAATACCATAATGTATTACCTGTCTATAATACCATAATAATGTATTACCTGTCTATAATACCATAATAATGTATTACCTGTCTATAATACCATAATAATGTATTACCCGTCTATAATACCATAATAATGTATTACCCGTCTATACCATAATAATGTATTACCCATCTATACCATAATGTATTACCTGTCTATAATACCATAATAATGTATTACCTGTCTATAATACCATAATGTATTACCTGTCTATAATACCATAATAATGTATTACCCGTCTATAATACTATAATAATGTATTACCTGTCTATAATACCATAATAATGTATTACCTGTCTATAATACTATAATAATGTATTACCTGTCTATAATACCATAATAATGTATTACCTGTCTATAATACCATAATAATGTATTACCCGTCTATAATACCATAATAATGTATTACCCGTCTATAATACCATAATAATGTATTACCCGTCTATAATACCATAATGTATTACCCGTCTATAATACCATAATAATGTATTACCTGTCTATAATACCATAATAATGTATTACCTGTCTATTATACCATAATGTATTACCTGTCTATAATACCATAATACTGTATTACCTGTCTATTGGCAGCGATGTCCAGGAGGACCTTGCAGACCAGCTGGACGATCTTTGGCACGTTCTTCATCTGCCGCGCCTCGTACCCGTGCAGCAGGTGGCGTTGGCGAGTCAGGAACTGGGACAGCGTAACAGCGTTGGCCCGGGGTTCTGCGCAGGAGAACACGTTCCTCAACGGAACGAGGAACTGGGCGAACTCCCGGACACACAGCAGCTGGCCTCGAGTCTGAATGGAGTTGGGCCGCTTGGCTCTGACAAACAGGATGGCCTGGTCCGCACTCATACGAAAGGTGAACACCAGATAACACGCCAGTAACACACCTGGGAAATAGAGTAACACACCTGGTAAACACAGTAACACACCTGGTAAACACAGTAGCACACCTGGTAAACACAGTAACACACCTGGTAAACACAGTAACACATCAGTAACACACCTGGTAAACACAGTAATACACCTGGTAAACACAGTAGCACACCTGGTAAACACAGTAACACACCTGGTAAACACAGTAACACACCTGGTAAACACAGTAACACACCTGGTAAACACAGTAACACATCAGTAACACACCTGGTAAACACAGTAATACACCTGGTAAACACAGTAGCACACCTGGTAAACACAGTAACACACCTGGTAAACACAGTAACACACCTGGTAAACACAGTAACACACCTGGTAAACACAGTAGCACACCTGGTAAACACAGTAACACACCTGGTAAACACAGTAATACACCTGGTAAACCCAGTAACACACCAGTAACACACCTGGTAAACACAGTAGCACACCTGGTAAACACAGTAACACACCAGGTAAATAGTGTAACACACCTGGTAAACACAGTAACACACCTGGTAAACACAGTAGCACACCTGGTAAACACAGTAGCACACCTGGTAAACACAGTAGCACACCTGGTAAACACAGTAACACACCTGGTAAACACAGTAGCACACCTGGTAAACACAGTAGCACACCTGGTAAACACAGTAACACACCAGTAACACACCTGGTAAACACAGTAACACACCTGGTAAACACAGTAACACACCTGGTAAACACAGTAACACACCTGGTAAACACAGTAACACACCTGGTAAACACAGTAACACACCTGGTAAACACAGTAACACACATGGTAAACACAGTAACACACATGGTAAACACAGTAACACACCTGGTAAACACAGTAGCACACCTGGTAAACACAGTAACACCTGGTAAACACAGTGACACACCAGTAACACACCTGGTAAACACAGTAACACACCTGGTAAACACAGTAACACACCTGGTAAACACAGTAACACACCTGGTAAACACAGTAGCACACCTGGTAAACACAGTAACACACCTGGTAAACACAGTAACACACCTGGTAAACACAGTAACACACCTGGTAAACACAGTAACACACCTGGTAAACACAGTAACACACCTGGTAAACACAGTAACACACCTGGTAAACACAGTAGCACACCTGGTAAACACAGTAACACACCTGGTAAACACAGTAACACACCTGGTAAACACAGTAACACACCTGGTAAACACAGTAACACACCAGTAACACACCTGGTAAACACAGTAACACACCTGGTAAACACAGTAACACACCTGGTAAACACAGTAACACACCTGGTAAACACAGTAGCACACCTGGTAAACACAGTAACACACCTGGTAAACACAGTAACACACCTGGTAAACACAGTAACACACCTGGTAAACACAGTAACACACCAGTAACACACCTGGTAAACACAGTAACACACCTGGTAAACACAGTAACACACCTGGTAAACACAGTCACACACCTGGTAAACACACCAGTAGCACACCTGGTAAACACACCAGTAGCACACCTGGTAAACACAGTAGCACACCTGTTAAACACAGTAACACACCTGGTAAACACAGTAACACACCTGGTAAACACAGTAACACACCTGGTAAACACAGTAACACACCTGGTAAACACAGTAACACACCTGGTAAACACAGTAGCACACCTGGTAAACAGAGTAACACACTAGTAAACACAGTAACACACCTGGTAAACACAGTAACACACCTGGTAAACACAGTAACACACCTGGTAAAAACAGTAACACACCTGGTAAACACAGTAGCACACCTGGTAAACACAGTAACACACCTGGTAAACACAGTAACACAACTGGTAAACACAGTAACACACCTGGTAAACACAGTAACACACCTGGTAAACACAGTAACACACCAGTAACACACCTGGTAAACACAGTAACACACCTGGTAAACACAGTAACACACCTGGTAAACACAGTCACACACCTGGTAAACACAGTAGCACACCTGGTAAACACAGTAACACACCAGTAACACACCTGGTAAACACAGTAACACACCTGGTAAACACAGTAACATACCTGGTAAACACAGTAACACACCTGGTAAACACAGTAACACACCAGTAACACACCTGGTAAACACAGTAACACACCTGGTAAACACAGTAACACACCAGGTAAACACAGTAACACACCTGGTAAACACAGTAACACACCAGGTAAACACAGTAACACACCAGGTAAACACAGTAACACACCAGTAACACACCTGGTAAACACAGTAACACACCTGGTAAACACAGTAACACACCTGTAATACACCTGGTAAACACAGTAACACACCAGTAACACACCTGGTAAACACAGTAACACACCAGTAACACACCTGGTAAACACAGTAACACACCAGTAACACACCTGGTAAACACAGTAACACACCTGGTAAACACAGTAACACACCTGGTAAACACAGTAACACACCTGGTAAACACAGTAACACACCTGGTAAACACAGTAACACACCTGGTAAACACAGTAACACACCTGGTAAACACAGTAACACACCAGTAACACACCTGGTAAACACAGTAACACACCAGTAACACACCTGGTACACACCATCATCCCAGGAACCCTAGACCCACTTCAATTTGCATACCGCCCCAACAGATCCACATATGATGCAGTCTCTATTGCACTCCACACTGCCCTTTCCCACCTGGACAAAAGGAACACCTATGTGGGAATGCTGTTCGTTGACTACAGCTCAGCGTTCAACACCATAGTGCTCATCACTAAGCTAAGGACCCTGGGACTAAACACTTCCCTCTGGACTTCATGACGGGCCCCCCCCAGGTGGTAACGGTAGGTAACAACACATCTGCCATGCTGATCCTCAACACGGGGGCCCCTCAGGGGTGCATGCTCAGTCTCCTCCTGTACTCCCTGTTCACCCATGACTGCACGGCCAGGCACGACTCCAACACCATCATTAAGTGTGCTGACGACACAACAGTGGTAGGCCTGATCACCGACAACGACGAGACAGACTATAGGGAGGAGGTCAGAGACCTGGCCGTGTGGTGCCAGAATAACTACCTCTCCCTCAACGTGAGCAAGACAAAGGAGATGATTGTGGACTACAGGAAAAGGAGGACCGTGCACGTCCCCATTCTCAGCGACGGGGCTGTAGTAGTTGTTGGTTAGGGGCTCGTAAGTAAGCATAATAAAATGTGATTTGAATTGATTGAGTACCAGAGCCGACAAGATGAAACACCTGTCGATGTGCCCTTGAGCAAGGCACTGATTATTAGTAGTAACATACTTAGAACAAACCTACTACTAATGTTGGTCTTATGTAGACAAAATTGAAATTGTGTTTTTTTTTTTACCCTGTCCTTCCCAGTCCATTATAACATACCTGTCCTCCCATTATAACATACCTGTCCTTCCCAGCCCATTATAACATACCTGTCCTCCCCAGTCCATTATAACATACCTGTCCTCCCCATTACAACATACCTGTCCTACCCAGCCCATTATAACATACCTGTCCTTCCCAGTCCATTATAACATACCTGTCCTCCCCATTATAACATACCTGTCCTCCCCAGTCCATTATAACATACCTGTCCTCCCCATTACAACATACCTGTCCTACCCAGCCCATTATAACATACCTGTCCTTCCCAGTCCATTATAACATACCTGTCCTCCCCATTACAACATACCTGTCCTACCCAGCCCATTATAACATACCTGTCCTTCCCAGTCCATTATAACATACCTGTCCTCCCCATTATAACATACCTGTCCTACCCAGCCCATTACAACATACCTGTCCTCCCCAGCCCATTATAACATACCTGTCCTCCCCAGTCCATTATAACATACCTGTCCTCCCCAGCCCATTATAACATACCTGTCCTCCCCTGTCCATTATAACATACCTGTCCTCCCATTATAACATACCTGTCCTCCCCAGCACATTATAACATACCTGTCCTCCCATTATAACATACCTGTCCTCCCAAGTCCATTATAACATACCTGTCCTCCCATTATAACATACCTGTCCTCCCCAGCCCATTATAACATACCTGTCCTCCCCAGTCCATTATAACATACCTGTCCTCCCATTATAACAAACCTGTCCTCCCCAGCTCATTATAACAAACCTGTCCTACCCAGCCCATTATAACATACCTGTCCTTCCCCACCATTATAACATACCTGTCCTCCCCATTATAACATACCTGTCCTACCCAGCCCATTATAACATACCTGTCCTCCCCAGCCCATTATAACATACCTGTCCTCCCCAGTCCATTATAACATACCTGTCCTCCCCAGCCCATTATAATATACCTGTCCTCCCCAGTCCATTATAACATACCTGTCCTCCCCAGCCCATTATAACATACCTGTCCTCCCATTATAACATACCTGTCCTCCCCAGTCCATTATAACATACCTGTCCTCCCATTATAACATACCTGTCCTCCCCAGCCCATTATAACATACCTGTCCTCCCCAGTCCATTATAACATGCCTGTCCTCCCATTATAACATACCTGTCCTCCCCAGTCCATTATAACATACCTGTCCTCCCCAGTCCATTATAACATACCTGTCCTCCCATTATAACGTACCTGTCCTCCCCAGCCCATTATAACATACCTGTCCTCTCCAGTCCATTATAACATACCTGTCCTCCCATTATAACAAACCTGTCCTCCCCAGCCCATTATAACATACCTGTCCTCCCCAGCTCATTATAACAAACCTGTCCTCCCCAGCCCATTATAACATACCTGTCCTCCCCAGCCCATTATAACATACCTGTCCTCCCATTATAACATACCTGTCCTCCCCAGTCCATTATAACATACCTGTCCTCCCCAGCCCATTATAACATACCTGTCCTCCCCAGTCCATTATAACATACCTGTCCTCCCCAGTCCATTATAACATACCTGTCCTCCCCAGTCCATTATAACATACTTGTCCTCCCCAGTCCATTAGAACATACCTGTCCTCCCCAGCCCATTATAACATACCTGTCCTCCCCAGCCCATTATAATATACCTGTCCTCCCCAGTCCATTATAACATACCTGTCCTCCCATTATTACATACCTGTCCTCCCCAGTCCATTATAACATACCTGTCCTCCCATTATAACTTGCCTGTCCTCCCCAGCCCATTATAACATACCTGTCCTCCCCAGTCCATTATAACATACCTGTCCTCCCATTATAACATACCTGTCCTCCCCAGCCCATTATAACATACCTGTCCTCCCCAGTCCATTATAACATACCTGTCCTCCCCAGTCCATTATAACATACCTGTCCTCCCATTATAACATACCTGTCCTCCCCAGTCCATTATAACATACCTGTCCTCCCCAGTCCATTATAATATACCTGTCCTCCCATTATAACATACCTGTCCTCCCAAGTCCATTATAACATACCTGTCCTCCCCAGTCCATTATAACATACCTGTCCTCCCATTATAACATACCTATCCTCCCATTATAACATACCTGTCCTCCCCAGCCCATTATAACATACCTGTCCTCCCAGTCCATTATAACATACCTGTCCTCACCAGCCCATTATAACATACCTATCCTCCCATTATAACATACCTGTCCTCCCATTATAACATACCTGTCCTCCCCAGCCCATTATAACATACCTGTCCTCCCCATCCCATTATAACATACCTGTCCTCCCCATCCCATTATAACGTACCTGTCCTCCCCAGCCCATTATAACATACCTGTCCTCCAAAGCCCATTATAACACACCTGTCCTCCCCATCCCATTATAACATACCTGTCCTCCCCAGTCCATTATAACATACCTGTCCTCCCCAGCCCATTATAACATACCTGTCCTCCCCAGCCCATTATAACATACCTGTCCTCCCATTATAACATACCTGTCCTCCCCATTATAACATACCTGTCCTCCCCAGCCCATTATAACATACCTGTCCTCCCCAGACCATTATAACATACCTGTCCTCCCCAGCCCATTATAACATACCTGTCCTCCCCATTATAACATACCTGTCCTCCCCAGTCCATTATAACATACATGTCCTCCCCAGCCCATTATAACATACCTGTCCTCCCCAGCCCATTATAACATACCTGTCCTCCCATTATAACTTACCTGTCCTCCCCAGCCCATTATAACATACCTGTCCTCCCCAGCCCATTATAACATACCTGTCCTCCCCAGCCCATTATAACGTACCTGTCCTCCCATTATAACATACCTGTCCTCCCATTATAACATACCTGTCCTCCCCAGTCCATTATAACATACCTGTCCTCCCCAGCCCATTATAACGTACCTGTCCTCCCATTATAACATACCTGTCCTCCCCAGCCCATTATAACATACCTGTCCTCTCCAGCCCATTATAACATACCTGTCCTCCCCAGCCCATTATAACATACCTGTCCTCCCATTATAACATACCTGTCCTCCCCAGCCCATTATAACATACCTGTCCTCCCCAGTCCATTATAACATACCTGTCCTCCCCAGCCCATTATAACATACCTGTCCTCCCCAGCCCATTATAACATACCTGTCCTCCCCATCCCATTATAACATACCTGTCCTCCCCATCCTATTATAACATACCTGTCCTCCCCAGTCCATTATAACATACCTGTCCTCCCATTAAAACATACCTGTCCTCCCGAGCCCATTATAACGTACCTGTCCTCCCATTATAACATACCTGTCCTCCCCAGTCCATTATAACATACCTGTCCTCCCATTATAACATACCTGTCCTCCCATTATAACATACCTGTCCCCCCCAGCCCATTATAACATGCCTGTCCTCCCCAGCCCATTATAACATACCTGTCCTCCCCAGCCCATTATAACATACCTGTCCTCCCATTATAACATACCTGTCCTCCCCAGCCCATTATAACATACCTGTCCTCCCATTATAACATACCTGTCCTCCCCAGTCCATTATAACATACCTGTCCTCCCCAGCCCATTATAACATACCTGTCCTCCCCATCCCATTATAACATACCTGTCCTCCCCAGTCCATTATAACATACCTGTCCTCCCCAGCCCATTATAACATACCTGTCCTCCCCAGCCCATTATAACATACCTGTCCTCCCCATCCCATTATAATGTACCTGTCCTCCCCAGCCCATTATAACATACCTGTCCTCCCCAGCCCATAATAACATACCTGTCCTCCCATTATAATATACCTGTCCTCCCATTATAACATACCTGTCCTCCCCATCCCATTATAACATACCTGTCCTCCCCAGCCCATTATAACATACCTGTCCTCCCCAGTCCATTATAACATACCTGTCCTCCCCAGTCCATTATAACATACCTGTCCTCCCCAGCCCATTATAATATACCTGTCCTCCCCAGTCCATTATAACATACCTGTCCTCCCAGCCCATTATAACGTACCTGTCCTCCCCAGCCCATTATAACATACCTGTCCTCCCATTATAACATACCTGTCCTCCCCAGTCCATTATAACGTACCTGTCCTCCCATTATAACATACCTGTCCTCCCATTATAACATACCTGTCCTCCCCAGTCCATTATAACATACCTGTCCTCCCCAGCCCATTATAACGTACCTGTCCTCCCATTATAACATACCTGTCCTCCCCAGTCCATTATAACATACCTGTCCTCCCATTATAACATACCTGTCCTCCCATTATAACATACCTGTCCTCCCCAGCCCATTATAACATACCTGTCCTCCCCAGCCCATTATAACATACCTGTCCTCCCATTATAACATACCTGTCCTCCCCAGCCCATTATAACATACCTGTCCTCCCCAGTCCATTATAACATACCTGTCCTCCCATTATAACATACCTGTCCTCCCCTGCCCATTATAACATACCTGTGCTCCCCAGCCCATTATAACATAAATATCCTCCCCAGTCCATTATAACATACCTGTCCTCCCCAGTCCATTATAACATACCTGTCCTCCCCAGCCCATTATAATATACCTGTCCTCCCCAGCCCATTATAACATACCTGTCCTCCCCAGCCCATTATAACATACCTGTCCTCCCCAGCCCATTATAACATACCTGTCCTCGCCAGTCCATTATAACATACCTGTCCTCCCATTATAACATACCTGTCCTCCCCAGTCCATTATAACATACCTGTCCTCCCATTATAACATACCTGTCCTCCCATTATAACAAACCTGTCCTCCCCAGCCCATTATAACATACCTGTCCTCCCCAGCCCATTATAACATACCTGTCCTCCCCAGTCCATTATAACATACATGTCCTCACCATTATAACATACCTGTCCTCCCCATTATAACATACCTGTCCTCCCCAGCCCATTATAACATACCTGTCCTCCCCAGTCCATTATAATATACCTGTCCTCCCCAGTCCATTATAACATACCTGTCCTCCCATTATAACATACCTGTCCTCCCCAGCCCATTATAACATACCTGTCCTCCCATTATAACATACCTGTCCTCCCCAGTCCATTATAACATACCTGTCCTCCCCAGCCCATTATAACATACCTGTCCTCCCCATCCCATTATAACATACCTGTCCTCCCCAGTCCATTATAACATACCTGTCCTCCCCAGCCCATTATAACATACCTGTCCTCCCCAGCCCATTATAACATACCTGTCCTCCCCATCCCATTATAATGTACCTGTCCTCCCCAGCCCATTATAACATACCTGTCCTCCCCAGCCCATAATAACATACCTGTCCTCCCATTATAATATACCTGTCCTCCCATTATAACATACCTGTCCTCCCCATCCCATTATAACATACCTGTCCTCCCCAGCCCATTATAACATACCTGTCCTCCCCAGTCCATTATAACATACCTGTCCTCCCCAGTCCATTATAACATACCTGTCCTCCCCAGCCCATTATAATATACCTGTCCTCCCCAGTCCATTATAACATACCTGTCCTCCCAGCCCATTATAACGTACCTGTCCTCCCCAGCCCATTATAACATACCTGTCCTCCCATTATAACATACCTGTCCTCCCCAGTCCATTATAACGTACCTGTCCTCCCATTATAACATACCTGTCCTCCCATTATAACATACCTGTCCTCCCCAGTCCATTATAACATACCTGTCCTCCCCAGCCCATTATAACGTACCTGTCCTCCCATTATAACATACCTGTCCTCCCCAGTCCATTATAACATACCTGTCCTCCCATTATAACATACCTGTCCTCCCATTATAACATACCTGTCCTCCCCAGCCCATTATAACATACCTGTCCTCCCCAGCCCATTATAACATACCTGTCCTCCCATTATAACATACCTGTCCTCCCCAGCCCATTATAACATACCTGTCCTCCCCAGTCCATTATAACATACCTGTCCTCCCATTATAACATACCTGTCCTCCCCTGCCCATTATAACATACCTGTGCTCCCCAGCCCATTATAACATAAATATCCTCCCCAGTCCATTATAACATACCTGTCCTCCCCAGTCCATTATAACATACCTGTCCTCCCCAGCCCATTATAATATACCTGTCCTCCCCAGCCCATTATAACATACCTGTCCTCCCCAGCCCATTATAACATACCTGTCCTCCCCAGCCCATTATAACATACCTGTCCTCGCCAGTCCATTATAACATACCTGTCCTCCCATTATAACATACCTGTCCTCCCCAGTCCATTATAACATACCTGTCCTCCCATTATAACATACCTGTCCTCCCATTATAACAAACCTGTCCTCCCCAGCCCATTATAACATACCTGTCCTCCCCAGCCCATTATAACATACCTGTCCTCCCCAGTCCATTATAACATACATGTCCTCACCATTATAACATACCTGTCCTCCCCATTATAACATACCTGTCCTCCCCAGCCCATTATAACATACCTGTCCTCCCCAGTCCATTATAATATACCTGTCCTCCCCAGTCCATTATAACATACCTGTCCTCCCCAGTCCATTATAACATACCTGTCCTCCCCAGTCCATTATAACATACCTGTCCTCCCCAGTCCATTATAACATACCTGTCCTCCCATTATAACATACCTGTCCTCCCCAGTCCATTATAACATACCTGTCCTCCCATTATAACATACCTGTCCTCCCATTATAACATACCCGTCCTCCCCAGCCCATTATAACATACCTGTCCTCCCCAGTCCATTATAACATACCTGTCCTCCCCAGCCCATTATAACATACCTGTCCTCCCCAGCCCATTATAACATACCTGTCCTCCCATTATAACATACCTGTCCTCCCCAGCCCATTATAACATACCTGTCCTCCCCAGTCCATTATAACGTACCTGTCCTCCCCAGCCCATTATAACATACCTGTCCTCCCCAGTCCATTATAACGTACCTGTCCTCCCATTATAACATACCTGTCCTCCCCAGTCCATTATAACATACCTGTCCTCCCATTATAACATACCTGTCCTCCCATTATAACATACCTGTCCTCCCCAGCCCATTATAACATACCTGTCCTCCCCAGCCCATTATAACATACCTGTCCTCCCATTATAACATACCTGTCCTCCCCAGCCCATTATAACATACCTGTCCTCCCCAGTCCATTATAACATACCTGTCCTCCCATTATAACATACCTGTCCTCCCCTGCCCATTATAACATACCTGTGCTCCCCAGCCCATTATAACATAAATATCCTCCCCAGTCCATTATAACATACCTGTCCTCCCCAGTCCATTATAACATACCTGTCCTCCCCAGCCCATTATAATATACCTGTCCTCCCCAGCCCATTATAACATACCTGTCCTCCCCAGCCCATTATAACATACCTGTCCTCCCCAGCCCATTATAACATACCTGTCCTCGCCAGTCCATTATAACATACCTGTCCTCCCATTATAACATACCTGTCCTCCCCAGTCCATTATAACATACCTGTCCTCCCATTATAACATACCTGTCCTCCCATTATAACATACCTGTCCTCCCATTATAACATACCCGTCCTCCCCAGCCCATTATAACATACCTGTCCTCCCCAGTCCATTATAACATACCTGTCCTCCCCAGCCCATTATAACATACCTGTCCTCCCCAGCCCATTATAACATACCTGTCCTCCCATTATAACATACCTGTCCTCCCCAGCCCATTATAACATACCTGTCCTCCCCAGTCCATTATAACGTACCTGTCCTCCCCAGCCCATTATAACATACCTGTCCTCCCCAGTCCATTATAACGTACCTGTCCTCCCATTATAACATACCTGTCCTCCCCAGTCCATTATAACATACCTGTCCTCCCATTATAACATACCTGTCCTCCCATTATAACATACCTGTCCTCCCCAGCCCATTATAACATACCTGTCCTCCCCAGCCCATTATAACATACCTGTCCTCCCATTATAACATACCTGTCCTCCCCAGCCCATTATAACATACCTGTCCTCCCCAGTCCATTATAACATACCTGTCCTCCCATTATAACATACCTGTCCTCCCCTGCCCATTATAACATACCTGTGCTCCCCAGCCCATTATAACATAAATATCCTCCCCAGTCCATTATAACATACCTGTCCTCCCCAGTCCATTATAACATACCTGTCCTCCCCAGCCCATTATAATATACCTGTCCTCCCCAGCCCATTATAACATACCTGTCCTCCCCAGCCCATTATAACATACCTGTCCTCCCCAGCCCATTATAACATACCTGTCCTCCCCAGTCCATTATAACATACCTGTCCTCCCATTATAACATACCTGTCCTCCCCAGTCCATTATAACATACCTGTCCTCCCATTATAACATACCTGTCCTCCCATTATAACAAACCTGTCCTCCCCAGCCCATTATAACATACCTGTCCTCCCCAGCCCATTATAGCATACCTGTCCTCCCCAGTCCATTATAACATACATGTCCTCACCATTATAACATACCTGTCCTCCCCATTATAACATACCTGTCCTCCCCAGCCCATTATAACATACCTGTCCTCCCCAGTCCATTATAATATACCTGTCCTCCCCAGTCCATTATAACATACCTGTCCTCCCCAGTCCATTATAACATACCTGTCCTCCCCAGTCCATTATAACATACCTGTCCTCCCCAGTCCATTATAACATACCTGTCCTCCCATTATAACATACCTGTCCTCCCCAGTCCATTATAACATACCTGTCCTCCCATTATAACATACCTGTCCTCCCATTATAACATACCCGTCCTCCCCAGCCCATTATAACATACCTGTCCTCCCCAGTCCATTATAACATACCTGTCCTCCCCAGCCCATTATAGCATACCTGTCCTCCCCAGCCCATTATAACATACCTGTCCTCCCATTATAACATACCTGTCCTCCCCAGCCCATTATAACATACCTGTCCTCCCCAGTCCATTATAACGTACCTGTCCTCCCCAGCCCATTATAACATACCTGTCCTCCCCAGTCCATTATAACATACCTGTCCTCCCATTATAACATACCTGTCCTCCCCAGCCCATTATAACATACCTGTCCTCCCCAGTCCATTATAACATACCTGTCCTCCCATTATAACATACCTGTCCTCCCATTATAACATACCTGTCCTCCCCAGCCCATTATAACATACCTGTCCTCCCATTATAAGATACCTGTCCTCCCATTATAACATACCTGTCCTCCCCAGCCCATTATAACATACCTGTCCTCCCATTATAACATACCTGTCCTCCCCAGGACATTATAACATACCTGTCCTCCCCAGCCCATTATAACATACCTGTCCTCCCCAGTCCATTATAACATACCTGTCCTCCCATTATAACATACCTGTCCTCCCCAGCCCATTATAACATACCTGTCCTCCCAAAGTCCATTATAACATACCTGTCCTCCCCATTATAACATACCTGTCCTCCCCAGCCCATTATAACATACCTGTCCTCCCCAGCCCATTATAACATACCTGTCCTCCCCAGACCATTATAATGTACCTGTCCTCCCCAGCCCATTATAACATAACTGTCCTCCCCAGCCCATAATAACATACCTGTCCTCCCATTAAAATATACCTGTCCTCCCATTATAACATACCTGTCCTCCCCAGCCCATTATAACATACCTGTCCTCCCCAGTCCATTATAACATACCTGTCCTCCCCAGCCCATTATAACATACCTGTCCTCCCCAGACCATTATAACATACCTGTCCTCCCATTATAACATACCTGTCCTCCCCAGCCCATTATAACATACCTGTCCTCCCCAGCCCATTATAACATACCTGTCCTCCCCAGTCCATTATAACATACCTGTCCTCCCATTATAACATACCTGTCCTCCCCAGTCCATTATAACATACCTGTCCTCCCCAGTCCATTATAATATACCTGTCCTCCCATTATAACATACCTGTCCTCCCAAGTCCATTATAACATACCTGTCCTCCCCAGTCCATTATAACATACCTGTCCTCCCATTATAACATACCTATCCTCCCATTATAACATACCTGTCCTCCCCAGTCCATTATAACATACCTGTCCTCCCCAGTCCATTATAATATACCTGTCCTCCCATTATAACATACCTGTCCTCCCAAGTCCATTATAACATACCTGTCCTCCCAGTCCATTATAACATACCTGTCCTCACCAGCCCATTATAACATACCTATCCTCCCATTATAACATACCTGTCCTCCCATTATAACATACCTGTCCTCCCCAGCCCATTATAACATACCTGTCCTCCCCAGCCCATTATAACATACCTGTCCTCCCCATTATAACATACCTGTCCTCCCCAGTCCATTATAACATACCTGTCCTCCCCAGCCCATTATAACATACCTGTCCTCCCCAGCCCATTATAACATACCTGTCCTCCCATTATAACTTACCTGTCCTCCCCAGCCCATTATAACATACCTGTCCTCCCCAGCCCATTATAACATACCTGTCCTCCCCAGCCCATTATAACATACCTGTCCTCCCCAGTCCATTATAACATACCTGTCCTCCCATTATAACATACCTGTCCTCCCCAGCCCATTATAACATACCTGTCCTCCCAAAGTCCATTATAACATACCTGTCCTCCCCATTATAACATACCTGTCCTCCCCAGCCCATTATAACATACCTGTCCTCCCCAGCCCATTATAACATACCTGTCCTCCCCAGACCATTATAATGTACCTGTCCTCCCCAGCCCATTATAACATAACTGTCCTCCCCAGCCCATAATAACATACCTGTCCTCCCATTATAATATACCTGTCCTCCCATTATAACATACCTGTCCTCCCCAGCCCATTATAACATACCTGTCCTCCCCAGTCCATTATAACATACCTGTCCTCCCCAGCCCATTATAACATACCTGTCCTCCCCAGACCATTATAACATACCTGTCCTCCCATTATAACATACCTGTCCTCCCCAGCCCATTATAACATACCTGTCCTCCCCAGCCCATTATAACGTACCTGTCCTCCCCAGTCCATTATAACGTACCTGTCCTCCCCAGTCCATTATAACGTACCTGTCCTCCCCAGTCCATTATAACATACCTGTCCTCCCATTATAACATACCTGTCCTCCCCAGCCCATTATAACATACCTGTCCTCCCCAGTCCATTATAACATACCTGTCCTCCCCAGTCCATTATAACATACCTGTCCTCCCATTATAACATACCTGTCCTCCCCAGTCCATTATAACATACCTGTCCTCCCCAGTCCATTATAATATACCTGTCCTCCCATTATAACATACCTGTCCTCCCAAGTCCATTATAACATACCTGTCCTCCCCAGTCCATTATAACATACCTGTCCTCCCATTATAACATACCTATCCTCCCATTATAACATACCTGTCCTCCCCAGCCCATTATAACATACCTGTCCTCCCAGTCCATTATAACATACCTGTCCTCACCAGCCCATTATAACATACCTATACTCCCATTATAACATATCTGTCCTCCCATTATAACATACCTGTCCTCCCCAGCCCATTATAACATACCTGTCCTCCCCATCCCATTATAACATACCTGTCCTCCCCATCCCATTATAACGTACCTGTCCTCCCCAGCCCATTATAACATACCTGTCCTCCCCAGCCCATTATAACACACCTGTCCTCCCCATCCCATTATAACATACCTGTCCTCCCCAGTCCATTATAACATACCTGTCCTCCCCAGCCCATTATAACATACCTGTCCTCCCCAGCCCATTATAACATACCTGTCCTCCCATTATAACATACCTGTCCTCCCCATTATAACATACCTGTCCTCCCCAGCCCATTATAACATACCTGTCCTCCCCATACCATTATAACATACCTGTCCTCCCCAGCCCATTATAACATACCTGTCCTCCCCATTATAACATACCTGTCCTCCCCAGTCCATTATAACATACCTGTCCTCCCCAGCCCATTATAACATACCTGTCCTCCCCAGCCCATTATAACATACCTGTCCTCCCATTATAACTTACCTGTCCTCCCCAGCCCATTATAACATACCTGTCCTCCCCAGCCCATTATAACATACCTGTCCTCCCCAGCCCATTATAACGTACCTGTCCTCCCATTATAACATACCTGTCCTCCCATTATAACATACCTGTCCTCCCCAGTCCATTATAACATACCTGTCCTCCCCAGCCCATTATAACGTACCTGTCCTCCCATTATAACATACCTGTCCTCCCCAGCCCATTATAACATACCTGTCCTCTCCAGCCCATTATAACATACCTGTCCTCCCATTATAACATACCTGTCCTCCCATTATAACATACCTGTCCTCCCCAGCCCATTATAACGTACCTGTCCTCCCATTATAACATACCTGTCCTCCCCAGCCCATTATAACATACCTGTCCTCTCCAGCCCATTATAACATACCTGTCCTCCCCAGCCCATTATAACATACCTGTCCTCCCATTATAACATACCTGTCCTCCCCAGCCCATTATAACATACCTGTCCTCCCCAGTCCATTATAACATACCTGTCCTCCCCAGCCCATTATAACATACCTGTCCTCCCCAGCCCATTATAACATACCTGTCCTCCCCATCCCATTATAACATACCTGTCCTCCCCATCCTATTATAACATACCTGTCCTCCCCAGTCCATTATAACATACCTGTCCTCCCATTAAAACATACCTGTCCTCCCGAGCCCATTATAACGTACCTGTCCTCCCATTATAACATACCTGTCCTCCCCAGTCCATTATAACATACCTGTCCTCCCATTATAACATACCTGTCCTCCCATTATAACATACCTGTCCCCCCCAGCCCATTATAACATACCTGTCCTCCCCAGCCCATTATAACATACCTGTCCTCCCATTATAACATACCTGTCCTCCCCAGCCCATTATAACATACCTGTCCTCCCATTATAACATACCTGTCCTCCCCAGTCCATTATAACATACCTGTCCTCCCCAGCCCATTATAACATACCTGTCCTCCCCATCCCATTATAACATACCTGTCCTCCCCAGTCCATTATAACATACCTGTCCTCCCCAGCCCATTATAACATACCTGTCCTCCCCAGCCCATTATAACATACCTGTCCTCCCCATCCCATTATAATGTACCTGTCCTCCCCAGCCCATTATAACATACCTGTCCTCCCCAGCCCATAATAACATACCTGTCCTCCCATTATAATATACCTGTCCTCCCATTATAACATACCTGTCCTCCCCATCCCATTATAACATACCTGTCCTCCCCAGCCCATTATAACATACCTGTCCTCCCCAGTCCATTATAACATACCTGTCCTCCCCAGTCCATTATAACATACCTGTCCTCCCCAGCCCATTATAATATACCTGTCCTCCCCAGTCCATTATAACATACCTGTCCTCCCAGCCCATTATAACGTACCTGTCCTCCCCAGCCCATTATAACATACCTGTCCTCCCATTATAACATACCTGTCCTCCCCAGTCCATTATAACGTACCTGTCCTCCCATTATAACATACCTGTCCTCCCATTATAACATACCTGTCCTCCCCAGTCCATTATAACATACCTGTCCTCCCCAGCCCATTATAACGTACCTGTCCTCCCATTATAACATACCTGTCCTCCCCAGTCCATTATAACATACCTGTCCTCCCATTATAACATACCTGTCCTCCCATTATAACATACCTGTCCTCCCCAGCCCATTATAACATACCTGTCCTCCCCAGCCCATTATAACATACCTGTCCTCCAATTATAACATACCTGTCCTCCCCAGCCCATTATAACATACCTGTCCTCCCCAGTCCATTATAACATACCTGTCCTCCCATTATAACATACCTGTCCTCCCCTGCCCATTATAACATACCTGTGCTCCCCAGCCCATTATAACATAAATATCCTCCCCAGTCCATTATAACATACCTGTCCTCCCCAGTCCATTATAACATACCTGTCCTCCCCAGCCCATTATAATATACCTGTCCTCCCCAGCCCATTATAACATACCTGTCCTCCCCAGCCCATTATAACATACCTGTCCTCCCCAGCCCATTATAACATACCTGTCCTCGCCAGTCCATTATAACATACCTGTCCTCCCATTATAACATACCTGTCCTCCCCAGTCCATTATAACATACCTGTCCTCCCATTATAACATACCTGTCCTCCCATTATAACAAACCTGTCCTCCCCAGCCCATTATAACATACCTGTCCTCCCCAGTCCATTATAACATACATGTCCTCACCATTATAACATATCTGTCCTCCCCAGCCCATTATAACATACCTGTCCTCCCCAGTCCATTATAACATACATGTCCTCACCATTATAACATACCTGTCCTCCCCATTATAACATACCTGTCCTCCCCAGCCCATTATAACATACCTGTCCTCCCCAGTCCATTATAATATACCTGTCCTCCCCAGTCCATTATAACATACCTGTCCTCCCCAGTCCATTATAACATACCTGTCCTCCCCAGTCCATTATAACATACCTGTCCTCCCCAGCCCATTATAACATACCTGTCCTCCCCAGCCCATTATAACATACCTGTCCTCCCCATCCCATTATAATGTACCTGTCCTCCCCAGCCCATTATAACATACCTGTCCTCCCCAGCCCATAATAACATACCTGTCCTCCCATTATAATATACCTGTCCTCCCATTATAACATACCTGTCCTCCCCATCCCATTATAACATACCTGTCCTCCCCAGCCCATTATAACATACCTGTCCTCCCCAGTCCATTATAACATACCTGTCCTCCCCAGTCCATTATAACATACCTGTCCTCCCCAGCCCATTATAATATACCTGTCCTCCCCAGTCCATTATAACATACCTGTCCTCCCAGCCCATTATAACGTACCTGTCCTCCCCAGCCCATTATAACATACCTGTCCTCCCATTATAACATACCTGTCCTCCCCAGTCCATTATAACGTACCTGTCCTCCCATTATAACATACCTGTCCTCCCATTATAACATACCTGTCCTCCCCAGTCCATTATAACATACCTGTCCTCCCCAGCCCATTATAACGTACCTGTCCTCCCATTATAACATACCTGTCCTCCCCAGTCCATTATAACATACCTGTCCTCCCATTATAACATACCTGTCCTCCCATTATAACATACCTGTCCTCCCCAGCCCATTATAACATACCTGTCCTCCCCAGCCCATTATAACATACCTGTCCTCCAATTATAACATACCTGTCCTCCCCAGCCCATTATAACATACCTGTCCTCCCCAGTCCATTATAACATACCTGTCCTCCCATTATAACATACCTGTCCTCCCCTGCCCATTATAACATACCTGTGCTCCCCAGCCCATTATAACATAAATATCCTCCCCAGTCCATTATAACATACCTGTCCTCCCCAGTCCATTATAACATACCTGTCCTCCCCAGCCCATTATAATATACCTGTCCTCCCCAGCCCATTATAACATACCTGTCCTCCCCAGCCCATTATAACATACCTGTCCTCCCCAGCCCATTATAACATACCTGTCCTCGCCAGTCCATTATAACATACCTGTCCTCCCATTATAACATACCTGTCCTCCCCAGTCCATTATAACATACCTGTCCTCCCATTATAACATACCTGTCCTCCCATTATAACAAACCTGTCCTCCCCAGCCCATTATAACATACCTGTCCTCCCCAGTCCATTATAACATACATGTCCTCACCATTATAACATATCTGTCCTCCCCAGCCCATTATAACATACCTGTCCTCCCCAGTCCATTATAACATACATGTCCTCACCATTATAACATACCTGTCCTCCCCATTATAACATACCTGTCCTCCCCAGCCCATTATAACATACCTGTCCTCCCCAGTCCATTATAATATACCTGTCCTCCCCAGTCCATTATAACATACCTGTCCTCCCCAGTCCATTATAACATACCTGTCCTCCCCAGTCCATTATAACATACCTGTCCTCCCCAGTCCATTATAACATACCTGTCCTCCCATTATAACATACCTGTCCTCCCCAGTCCATTATAACATACCTGTCCTCCCATTATAACATACCTGTCCTCCCATTATAACATACCCGTCCTCCCCAGCCCATTATAACATACCTGTCCTCCCCAGTCCATTATAACATACCTGTCCTCCCCAGCCCATTATAACATACCTGTCCTCCCCAGCCCATTATAACATACCTGTCCTCCCATTATAACATACCTGTCCTCCCCAGCCCATTATAACATACCTGTCCTCCCCAGTCCATTATAACGTACCTGTCCTCCCCAGCCCATTATAACATACCTGTCCTCCCCAGTCCATTATAACATACCTGTCCTCCCATTATAACATACCTGTCCTCCCCAGCCCATTATAACATACCTGTCCTCCCCAGTCCATTATAACATACCTGTCCTCCCATTACAACATACCTGTCCTCCCATTATAACATACCTGTCCTCCCCAGCCCATTATAACATACCTGTCCTCCCATTATAAGATACCTGTCCTCCCATTATAACATACCTGTCCTCCCCAGCCCATTATAACATACCTGTCCTCCCATTATAACATACCTGTCCTCCCCAGGACATTATAACATACCTGTCCTCCCCAGCCCATTATAACATACCTGTCCTCCCCAGTCCATTATAACATACCTGTCCTCCCATTATAACATACCTGTCCTCCCCAGCCCATTATAACATACCTGTCCTCCCAAAGTCCATTATAACATACCTGTCCTCCCCATTATAACATACCTGTCCTCCCCAGCCCATTATAACATACCTGTCCTCCCCAGCCCATTATAACATACCTGTCCTCCCCAGACCATTATAATGTACCTGTCCTCCCCAGCCCATTATAACATAACTGTCCTCCCCAGCCCATAATAACATACCTGTCCTCCCATTATAACATACCTGTCCTCCCCAGCCCATTATAACATACCTGTCCTCCCCAGTCCATTATAACATACCTGTCCTCCCCAGCCCATTATAACATACCTGTCCTCCCCAGACCATTATAACATACCTGTCCTCCCATTATAACATACCTGTCCTCCCCAGCCCATTATAACATACCTGTCCTCCCCAGCCCATTATAACATACCTGTCCTCCCCAGTCCATTATAACATACCTGTCCTCCCCAGTCCATTATAACATACCTGTCCTCCCATTATAACATACCTGTCCTCCCCAGTCCATTATAACATACCTGTCCTCCCCAGTCCATTATAATATACCTGTCCTCCCATTATAACATACCTGTCCTCCCAAGTCCATTATAACATACCTGTCCTCCCCAGTCCATTATAACATACCTGTCCTCCCATTATAACATACCTATCCTCCCATTATAACATACCTGTCCTCCCCAGCCCATTATAACATACCTGTCCTCCCAGTCCATTATAACATACCTGTCCTCACCAGCCCATTATAACATACCTATCCTCCCATTATAACATACCTGTCCTCCCATTATAACATACCTGTCCTCCCCATTATAACATACCTGTCCTCCCCAGCCCATTATAACATACCTGTCCTCCCCATTATAACATACCTGTCCTCCCCAGTCCATTATAACATACCTGTCCTCCCCAGCCCATTATAACATACCTGTCCTCCCCAGCCCATTATAACATACCTGTCCTCCCATTATAACTTACCTGTCCTCCCCAGCCCATTATAACATACCTGTCCTCCCCAGCCCATTATAACATACCTGTCCTCCCCAGCCCATTATAACATACCTGTCCTCCCCAGTCCATTATAACATACCTGTCCTCCCATTATAACATACCTGTTCTCCCCAGCCCATTATAACATACCTGTCCTCCCAAAGTCCATTATAACATACCTGTCCTCCCCATTATAACATACCTGTCCTCCCCAGCCCATTATAACATACCTGTCCTCCCCAGCCCATTATAACATACCTGTCCTCCCCAGACCATTATAATGTACCTGTCCTCCCCAGCCCATTATAACATAACTGTCCTCCCCAGCCCATAATAACATCCCTGTCCTCCCATTATAATATACCTGTCCTCCCATTATAACATACCTGTCCTCCCCAGCCCATTATAACATACCTGTCCTCCCCAGTCCATTATAACATACCTGTCCTCCCCAGCCCATTATAACATACCTGTCCTCCCCAGACCATTATAACATACCTGTCCTCCCATTATAACATACCTGTCCTCCCCAGCCCATTATAACATACCTGTCCTCCCCAGCCCATTATAACGTACCTGTCCTCCCCAGTCCATTATAACGTACCTGTCCTCCCCAGCCCATTATAATATACCTGTCCTCCCCAGTCCATTATAACATACCTGTCCTCCCATTATAACATACCTGTCCTCCCCAGCCCATTATAACATACCTGTCCTCCCCAGTCCATTATAACATACCTGTCCTCCCCAGTCCATTATAACATACCTGTCCTCCCATTATAACATACCTGTCCTCCCCAGTCCATTATAACATACCTGTCCTCCCCAGTCCATTATAATATACCTGTCCTCCCATTATAACATACCTGTCCTCCCAAGTCCATTATAACATACCTGTCCTCCCCAGTCCATTATAACATACCTGTCCTCCCATTATAACATACCTATCCTCCCATTATAACATACCTGTCCTCCCCAGCCCATTTTAACATACCTGTCCTCCCAGTCCATTATAACATACCTGTCCTCACCAGCCCATTATAACATACCTATCCTCCCATTATAACATACCTGTCCTCCCATTATAACATACCTGTCCTCCCCAGCCCATTATAACATACCTGTCCTCCCCATCCCATTATAACATACCTGTCCTCCCCATCCCATTATAACGTACCTGTCCTCCCCAGCCCATTATAACATACCTGTCCTCCCCAGCCCATTATAACACACCTGTCCTCCCCATCCCATTATAACATACCTGTCCTGGCCAGTCCATTATAACATACCTGTCCTCCCCAGCCCATTATAACATACCTGTCCTCCCCAGCCCATTATAACATACCTGTCCTCCCATTATAACATACCTGTCCTCCCCATTATAACATACCTGTCCTCCCCAGCCCATTATAACATACCTGTCCTCCCCAGACCATTATAACATACCTGTCCTCCCCAGCCCATTATAACATACCTGTCCTCCCCATTATAACATACCTGTCCTCCCCAGTCCATTATAACATACCTGTCCTCCCCAGCCCATTATAACATACCTGTCCTCCCCAGCCCATTATAACATACCTGTCCTCCCATTATAACTTACCTGTCCTCCCCAGCCCATTATAACATACCTGTCCTCCCCAGCCCATTATAACATACCTGTCCTCCCCAGCCCATTATAACGTACCTGTCCTCCCATTATAACATACCTGTCCTCCCATTATAACATACCTGTCCTCCCCAGTCCATTATAACATACCTGTCCTCCCCAGCCCATTATAACGTACCTGTCCTCCCATTATAACATACCTGTCCTCCCCAGCCCATTATAACATACCTGTCCTCCCATTATAACATACCTGTCCTCCCCAGCCCATTATAACATACCTGTCCTCCCCAGTCCATTATAACATACCTGTCCTCCCCAGCCCATTATAACATACCTGTCCTCCCCAGCCCATTATAACATACCTGTCCTCCCCATCCCATTATAACATACCTGTCCTCCCCATCCTATTATAACATACCTGTCCTCCCCAGTCCATTATAACATACCTGTCCTCCCATTAAAACATACCTGTCCTCCCGAGCCCATTATAACGTACCTGTCCTCCCATTATAACATACCTGTCCTCCCCAGTCCATTATAACATACCTGTCCTCCCATTATAACATACCTGTCCTCCCATTATAACATACCTGTCCTCCCCAGCCCATTATAACATACCTGTCCTCCCATTATAACATACCTGTCCTCCCCAGCCCATTATAACATACCTGTCCTCCCCAGTCCATTATAACATACCTGTCCTCCCCAGCCCATTATAACATACCTGTCCTCCCCAGCCCATTATAACATACCTGTCCTCCCCATCCCATTATAACATACCTGTCCTCCCCATCCTATTATAACATACCTGTCCTCCCCAGTCCATTATAACATACCTGTCCTCCCATTAAAACATACCTGTCCTCCCGAGCCCATTATAACGTACCTGTCCTCCCATTATAACATACCTGTCCTCCCCAGTCCATTATAACATACCTGTCCTCCCATTATAACATACCTGTCCTCCCATTATAACATACCTGTCCCCCCCAGCCCATTATAACATGCCTGTCCTCCCCAGCCCATTATAACATACCTGTCCTCCCCAGCCCATTATAACATACCTGTCCTCCCATTATAACATACCTGTCCTCCCCAGCCCATTATAACATACCTGTCCTCCCCAGTCCATTATAACATACCTGTCCTCCCCAGCCCATTATAACATACCTGTCCTCCCCAGCCCATTATAACATACCTGTCCTCCCCATCCCATTATAATGTACCTGTCCTCCCCAGCCCATTATAACATACCTGTCCTCCCCAGCCCATAATAACATACCTGTCCCTCATTATAATATACCTGTCCTCCCATTATAACATACCTGTCCTCCCCATCCCATTATAACATACCTGTCCTCCCCAGCCCATTATAACATACCTGTCCTCCCCAGTCCATTATAACATACCTGTCCTCCCCAGTCCATTATAACATACCTGTCCTCCCCAGCCCATTATAATATACCTGTCCTCCCCAGTCCATTATAACATACCTGTCCTCCCAGCCCATTATAACGTACCTGTCCTCCCCAGCCCATTATAACATACCTGTCCTCCCATTATAACATACCTGTCCTCCCCAGTCCATTATAACGTACCTGTCCTCCCATTATAACATACCTGTCCTCCCATTATAACATACCTGTCCTCCCCAGTCCATTATAACATACCTGTCCTCCCCAGCCCATTATAACGTACCTGTCCTCCCATTATAACATACCTGTCCTCCCCAGTCCATTATAACATACCTGTCCTCCCATTATAACATACCTGTCCTCCCATTATAACATACCTGTCCTCCCCAGCCCATTATAACATACCTGTCCTCCCCAGCCCATTATAACATACCTGTCCTCCCATTATAACATACCTGTCCTCCCCAGTCCATTATAACATACCTGTCCTCCCAGCCCACTATAACGTACCTGTCCTCCCCAGCCCATTATAACATACCTGTCCTCCCATTATAACATACCTGTCCTCCCCAGTCCATTATAACGTACCTGTCCTCCCATTATAACATACCTGTCCTCCCATTATAACATACCTGTCCTCCCCAGTCCATTATAACATACCTGTCCTCCCCAGCCCATTATAACGTACCTGTCCTCCCATTATAACATACCTGTCCTCCCCAGTCCATTATAACATACCTGTCCTCCCATTATAACATACCTGTCCTCCCATTATAACATACCTGTCCTCCCATTATAACATACCTGTCCTCCCCAGCCCATTATAACATACCTGTCCTCCCCAGCCCATTATAACATACCTGTCCTCCCATTATAACATACCTGTCCTCCCCAGCCCATTATAACATACCTGTCCTCCCCAGTCCATTATAACATACCTGTCCTCCCATTATAACGTACCTGTCCTCCCCAGCCCATTATAACATACCTGTCCTCCCATTATAACATACCTGTCCTCCCCAGCCCATTATAACATACCTGTCCTCCCCAGTCCATTATAACATACCTGTCCTCCCCAGTCCATTATAACATACCTGTCCTCCCCAGCCCATTATAATATACCTGTCCTCCCCAGTCCATTATAACATACCTGTCCTCCCAGCCCATTATAACGTACCTGTCCTCCCCAGCCCATTATAACATACCTGTCCTCCCATTATAACATACCTGTCCTCCCCAGTCCATTATAACGTACCTGTCCTCCCATTATAACATACCTGTCCTCCCATTATAACATACCTGTCCTCCCCAGTCCATTATAACATACCTGTCCTCCCCAGCCCATGATAACGTACCTGTCCTCCCATTATAACATACCTGTCCTCCCCAGTCCATTATAACATACCTGTCCTCCCATTATAACATACCTGTCCTCCCATTATAACATACCTGTCCTCCCCAGCCCATTATAACATACCTGTCCTCCCCAGCCCATTATAACATACCTGTCCTCCCATTATAACATACCTGTCCTCCCCAGCCCATTATAACATACCTGTCCTCCCCAGTCCATTATAACATACCTGTCCTCCCATTATAACATACCTGTCCTCCCCTGCCCATTATAACATACCTGTGCTCCCCAGCCCATTATAACATAAATATCCTCCCCAGTCCATTATAACATACCTGTCCTCCCCAGTCCATTATAACATACCTGTCCTCCCCATTATAACATACCTGTCCTCCCCAGCCCATTATAACATACCTGTCCTCCCCAGTCCATTATAATATACCTGTCCTCCCCAGTCCATTATAACATACCTGTCCTCCCCAGTCCATTATAACATACCTGTCCTCCCCAGTCCATTATAACATACCTGTCCTCCCCAGTCCATTATAACATACCTGTCCTCCCATTATAACATACCTGTCCTCCCCAGTCCATTATAACATACCTGTCCTCCCATTATAACATACCTGTCCTCCCATTATAACATACCCGTCCTCCCCAGCCCATTATAACATACCTGTCCTCCCCAGTCCATTATAACATACCTGTCCTCCCCAGCCCATTATAACATACCTGTCCTCCCCAGCCCATTATAACATACCTGTCCTCCCCAGCCCATTATAACATACCTGTCCTCCCCAGTCCATTATAACGTACCTGTCCTCCCCAGCCCATTATAACATACCTGTCCTCCCCAGTCCATTATAACATACCTGTCCTCCCATTATAACATACCTGTCCTCCCCAGCCCATTATAACATACCTGTCCTCCCCAGTCCATTATAACATACCTGTCCTCCCATTATAACATACCTGTCCTCCCATTATAACATACCTGTCCTCCCCAGCCCATTATAACATACCTGTCCTCCCATTATAAGATACCTGTCCTCCCATTATAACATACCTGTCCTCCCCAGCCCATTATAACATACCTGTCCTCCCATTATAACATACCTGTCCTCCGCAGGACATTATAACATACCTGTCCTCCCCAGCCCATTATAACATACCTGTCCTCCCCAGCCCATTATAACATACCTGTCCTCCCCAGTCCATTATAACATACCTGTCCCCCCATTATAACATACCTGTCCTCCCCAGCCCATTATAACATACCTGTCCTCCCAAAGTCCATTATAACATACCTGTCCTCCCCATTATAACATACCTGTCCTCCCCAGCCCATTATAACATACCTGTCCTCCCCAGCCCATTATAACATACCTGTCCTCCCCAGACCATTATAATGTACCTGTCCTCCCCAGCCCATTATAACATAACTGTCCTCCCCAGCCCATAATAACATACCTGTCCTCCCATTATAATATACCTGTCCTCCCATTATAACATACCTGTCCTCCCCAGCCCATTATAACATACCTGTCCTCCCCAGTCCATTATAACATACCTGTCCTCCCCAGCCCATTATAACATACCTGTCCTCCCCAGACCATTATAACATACCTGTCCTCCCATTATAACATACCTGTCCTCCCCAGCCCATTATAACATACCTGTCCTCCCCAGTCCATTATAACATACCTGTCCTCCCATTATAACGTACCTGTCCTCCCCAGCCCATTATAACATACCTGTCCTCCCATTATAACATACCTGTCCTCCCCAGCCCATTATAACGTACCTGTCCTCCCCAGCCCATTATAACATACCTGTCCTCCCATTATAACATACCTGTCCTCCCCAGCCCATTATAACATACCTGTCCTCCCCAGTCCATTATAACATACCTGTCCTCCCCAGTCCATTATAACATACCTGTCCTCCCCAGCCCATTATAATATACCTGTCCTCCCCAGTCCATTATAACATACCTGTCCTCCCAGCCCATTATAACGTACCTGTCCTCCCCAGCCCATTATAACATACCTGTCCTCCCATTATAACATACCTGTCCTCCCCAGTCCATTATAACGTACCTGTCCTCCCATTATAACATACCTGTCCTCCCATTATAACATACCTGTCCTCCCCAGTCCATTATAACATACCTGTCCTCCCCAGCCCATTATAACGTACCTGTCCTCCCATTATAACATACCTGTCCTCCCCAGTCCATTATAACATACCTGTCCTCCCATTATAACATACCTGTCCTCCCATTATAACATACCTGTCCTCCCCAGCCCATTATAACATACCTGTCCTCCCCAGCCCATTATAACATACCTGTCCTCCCATTATAACATACCTGTCCTCCCCAGTCCATTATAACATACCTGTCCTCCCAGCCCACTATAACGTACCTGTCCTCCCCAGCCCATTATAACATACCTGTCCTCCCATTATAACATACCTGTCCTCCCCAGTCCATTATAACGTACCTGTCCTCCCATTATAACATACCTGTCCTCCCATTATAACATACCTGTCCTCCCCAGTCCATTATAACATACCTGTCCTCCCCAGCCCATTATAACGTACCTGTCCTCCCATTATAACATACCTGTCCTCCCCAGTCCATTATAACATACCTGTCCTCCCATTATAACATACCTGTCCTCCCATTATAACATACCTGTCCTCCCATTATAACATACCTGTCCTCCCCAGCCCATTATAACATACCTGTCCTCCCCAGCCCATTATAACATACCTGTCCTCCCATTATAACATACCTGTCCTCCCCAGCCCATTATAACATACCTGTCCTCCCCAGTCCATTATAACATACCTGTCCTCCCATTATAACGTACCTGTCCTCCCCAGCCCATTATAACATACCTGTCCTCCCATTATAACATACCTGTCCTCCCCAGCCCATTATAACATACCTGTCCTCCCCAGTCCATTATAACATACCTGTCCTCCCCAGTCCATTATAACATACCTGTCCTCCCCAGCCCATTATAATATACCTGTCCTCCCCAGTCCATTATAACATACCTGTCCTCCCAGCCCATTATAACGTACCTGTCCTCCCCAGCCCATTATAACATACCTGTCCTCCCATTATAACATACCTGTCCTCCCCAGTCCATTATAACGTACCTGTCCTCCCATTATAACATACCTGTCCTCCCATTATAACATACCTGTCCTCCCCAGTCCATTATAACATACCTGTCCTCCCCAGCCCATGATAACGTACCTGTCCTCCCATTATAACATACCTGTCCTCCCCAGTCCATTATAACATACCTGTCCTCCCATTATAACATACCTGTCCTCCCATTATAACATACCTGTCCTCCCCAGCCCATTATAACATACCTGTCCTCCCCAGCCCATTATAACATACCTGTCCTCCCATTATAACATACCTGTCCTCCCCAGCCCATTATAACATACCTGTCCTCCCCAGTCCATTATAACATACCTGTCCTCCCATTATAACATACCTGTCCTCCCCTGCCCATTATAACATACCTGTGCTCCCCAGCCCATTATAACATAAATATCCTCCCCAGTCCATTATAACATACCTGTCCTCCCCAGTCCATTATAACATACCTGTCCTCCCCATTATAACATACCTGTCCTCCCCAGCCCATTATAACATACCTGTCCTCCCCAGTCCATTATAATATACCTGTCCTCCCCAGTCCATTATAACATACCTGTCCTCCCCAGTCCATTATAACATACCTGTCCTCCCCAGTCCATTATAACATACCTGTCCTCCCCAGTCCATTATAACATACCTGTCCTCCCATTATAACATACCTGTCCTCCCCAGTCCATTATAACATACCTGTCCTCCCATTATAACATACCTGTCCTCCCATTATAACATACCCGTCCTCCCCAGCCCATTATAACATACCTGTCCTCCCCAGTCCATTATAACATACCTGTCCTCCCCAGCCCATTATAACATACCTGTCCTCCCCAGCCCATTATAACATACCTGTCCTCCCCAGCCCATTATAACATACCTGTCCTCCCCAGTCCATTATAACGTACCTGTCCTCCCCAGCCCATTATAACATACCTGTCCTCCCCAGTCCATTATAACATACCTGTCCTCCCATTATAACATACCTGTCCTCCCCAGCCCATTATAACATACCTGTCCTCCCCAGTCCATTATAACATACCTGTCCTCCCATTATAACATACCTGTCCTCCCATTATAACATACCTGTCCTCCCCAGCCCATTATAACATACCTGTCCTCCCATTATAAGATACCTGTCCTCCCATTATAACATACCTGTCCTCCCCAGCCCATTATAACATACCTGTCCTCCCATTATAACATACCTGTCCTCCGCAGGACATTATAACATACCTGTCCTCCCCAGCCCATTATAACATACCTGTCCTCCCCAGCCCATTATAACATACCTGTCCTCCCCAGTCCATTATAACATACCTGTCCCCCCATTATAACATACCTGTCCTCCCCAGCCCATTATAACATACCTGTCCTCCCAAAGTCCATTATAACATACCTGTCCTCCCCATTATAACATACCTGTCCTCCCCAGCCCATTATAACATACCTGTCCTCCCCAGCCCATTATAACATACCTGTCCTCCCCAGACCATTATAATGTACCTGTCCTCCCCAGCCCATTATAACATAACTGTCCTCCCCAGCCCATAATAACATACCTGTCCTCCCATTATAATATACCTGTCCTCCCATTATAACATACCTGTCCTCCCCAGCCCATTATAACATACCTGTCCTCCCCAGTCCATTATAACATACCTGTCCTCCCCAGCCCATTATAACATACCTGTCCTCCCCAGACCATTATAACATACCTGTCCTCCCATTATAACATACCTGTCCTCCCCAGCCCATTATAACATACCTGTCCTCCCCAGTCCATTATAACATACCTGTCCTCCCATTATAACGTACCTGTCCTCCCCAGCCCATTATAACATACCTGTCCTCCCATTATAACATACCTGTCCTCCCCAGCCCATTATAACGTACCTGTCCTCCCCAGCCCATTATAACATACCTGTCCTCCCATTATAACATACCTGTCCTCCCCAGTCCATTATAACGTACCTGTCCTCCCATTATAACATACCTGTCCTCCCATTATAACATACCTGTCCTCCCCAGTCCATTATAACATACCTGTCCTCCCCAGCCCATTATAACGTACCTGTCCTCCCATTATAACATACCTGTCCTCCCCAGTCCATTATAACATACCTGTCCTCCCATTATAACATACCTGTCCTCCCATTATAACATACCTGTCCTCCCATTATAACATACCTGTCCTCCCCAGCCCATTATAACATACCTGTCCTCCCCAGCCCATTATAACATACCTGTCCTCCCATTATAACATACCTGTCCTCCCCAGCCCATTATAACATACCTGTCCTCCCCAGTCCATTATAACATACCTGTCCTCCCATTATAACGTACCTGTCCTCCCCAGCCCATTATAACATACCTGTCCTCCCATTATAACATACCTGTCCTCCCCAGCCCATTATAATATACCTGTCCTCCCCAGTCCATTATAACATACCTGTCCTCCCAGCCCATTATAACGTACCTGTCCTCCCCAGCCCATTATAACATACCTGTCCTCCCATTATAACATACCTGTCCTCCCCAGTCCATTATAACGTACCTGTCCTCCCATTATAACATACCTGTCCTCCCATTATAACATACCTGTCCTCCCCAGTCCATTATAACATACCTGTCCTCCCCAGCCCATTATAACGTACCTGTCCTCCCATTATAACATACCTGTCCTCCCCAGTCCATTATAACATACCTGTCCTCCCATTATAACATACCTGTCCTCCCATTATAACATACCTGTCCTCCCCAGCCCATTATAACATACCTGTCCTCCCCAGCCCATTATAACATACCTGTCCTCCCATTATAACATACCTGTCCTCCCCAGCCCATTATAACATACCTGTCCTCCCCAGTCCATTATAACATACCTGTCCTCCCATTATAACATACCTGTCCTCCCCTGCCCATTATAACATACCTGTGCTCCCCAGCCCATTATAACATAAATATCCTCCCCAGTCCATTATAACATACCTGTCCTCCCCAGTCCATTATAACATACCTGTCCTCCCCATTATAACATACCTGTCCTCCCCAGCCCATTATAACATACCTGTCCTCCCCAGTCCATTATAATATACCTGTCCTCCCCAGTCCATTATAACATACCTGTCCTCCCCAGTCCATTATAACATACCTGTCCTCCCCAGTCCATTATAACATACCTGTCCTCCCCAGTCCATTATAACATACCTGTCCTCCCATTATAACATACCTGTCCTCCCCAGTCCATTATAACATACCTGTCCTCCCATTATAACATACCTGTCCTCCCATTATAACATACCCGTCCTCCCCAGCCCATTATAACATACCTGTCCTCCCCAGTCCATTATAACATACCTGTCCTCCCCAGCCCATTATAACATACCTGTCCTCCCCAGCCCATTATAACATACCTGTCCTCCCATTATAACATACCTGTCCTCCCCAGCCCATTATAACATACCTGTCCTCCCCAGTCCATTATAACGTACCTGTCCTCCCCAGCCCATTATAACATACCTGTCCTCCCCAGTCCATTATAACATACCTGTCCTCCCATTATAACATACCTGTCCTCCCCAGCCCATTATAACATACCTGTCCTCCCCAGTCCATTATAACATACCTGTCCTCCCATTATAACATACCTGTCCTCCCATTATAACATACCTGTCCTCCCCAGCCCATTATAACATACCTGTCCTCCCATTATAAGATACCTGTCCTCCCATTATAACATACCTGTCCTCCCCAGCCCATTATAACATACCTGTCCTCCCATTATAACATACCTGTCCTCCGCAGGACATTATAACATACCTGTCCTCCCCAGCCCATTATAACATACCTGTCCTCCCCAGCCCATTATAACATACCTGTCCTCCCCAGTCCATTATAACATACCTGTCCCCCCATTATAACATACCTGTCCTCCCCAGCCCATTATAACATACCTGTCCTCCCAAAGTCCATTATAACATACCTGTCCTCCCCATTATAACATACCTGTCCTCCCCAGCCCATTATAACATACCTGTCCTCCCCAGCCCATTATAACATACCTGTCCTCCCCAGACCATTATAATGTACCTGTCCTCCCCAGCCCATTATAACATAACTGTCCTCCCCAGCCCATAATAACATACCTGTCCTCCCATTATAATATACCTGTCCTCCCATTATAACATACCTGTCCTCCCCAGCCCATTATAACATACCTGTCCTCCCCAGTCCATTATAACATACCTGTCCTCCCCAGCCCATTATAACATACCTGTCCTCCCCAGACCATTATAACATACCTGTCCTCCCATTATAACATACCTGTCCTCCCCAGCCCATTATAACATACCTGTCATCCCCAGCCCATTATAACGTACCTGTCCTCCCCAGTCCATTATAACGTACCTGTCCTCCCCAGCCCATTATAACATACCTGTCCTCCCCTGTCCATTATAACATACCTGTCCTCCCATTATAACATACCTGTCCTCCCCAGCCCATTATAACATACCTGTCCTCCCCAGTCCATTATAACATACCTGTCCTCCCATTATAACATACCTGTCCTCCCATTATAACATACCTGTCCTCCCCAGCCCATTATAACATACCTGTCCTCCCATTAAAACATACCTGTCCTCCCATTATAACATACCTGTCCTCTCCAGCCCATTATAACATACCTGTCCTCCCATTATAAGATACCTGTCCTCCCATTATAACATACCTGTCCTCCCCAGCCCATTATAACATACCTGTCCTCCCATTATAACATACCTGTCCTCCCCAGCCCATTATAACATACCTGTCCTCCCCAGCCCATTATAACATACCTGTCCTCCCCAGTCCATTATAACATACCTGTCCTCCCATTATAACATACCTGTCCTCCCAGCCCATTATAACATACCTGTCCTCCCCAGCCCATTATAACATACCTGTCCTCCCCAGTCCATTATAACATACCTGTCCTCCCCAGTCCATTATAACATACCTGTCCTCCCATTATAACATACCTGTCCTCCCCATCCCATTATAACATACCTGTCCTCCCATTATAACATACCTTTCCTCCCCAGCCCATTATAACATACCTGTCCTCCCCAGCCCATTATAACATACCTGTCCTCCCCAGTCTATTATAACATACCTGTCCTCCCCAGCCCATTATAACATACCTGTCCTCCCCAGCCCATTATAACATACCTGTCCTCCCCAGCCCATTATAACATACCTGTCCTCCCCAGCCTATTATAACATACCTGTCCTCCCATTATAACATACCTGTCCTCCCATTATAACATACCTGTCCTCCCCAGCCTATTATAACATACCTGTCCTCCCATTATAACATACCTGTCGTCCCCAGCCCATTATAACATACCTGTCCTCCCCAGTCCATTATAACATACCTGTCCTCCCATTATAACATATCTGTCCTCCCCAGCCCATTATAATATACCTGTCCTCCCATTATAACATACCTGTCCTCCCCAGCCCATTATAACATACCTGTCCTCCCCAGCCCATTGTAACATACCTGTCCTCCCCAGCCCATTATAACATACCTGTACTCCCCAGCCCATTATAACATACCTGTCCTCCCATTATAACATACCTGTCCTCCCATTATAACATACCTGTCCTCCCATTATAACATACCTGTCCTCCCATTATAACATACCTGTTCTCCCATTATAACATACCTGTCCTCCCCAGCCCATTATAACATACCTGTCCTCCCCAGCCCATTATAACATACCTGTCCTCCCATTATAACATACCTGTCCTCCCATTATAACATACCTGTCCTCCCATTATAACATACCTGTCCTCCCATTATAACATACCTGTCCTCCCCAGCCCATTATAACGTACCTGTCCTCCCCAGCCCATTATAACATACCTGTCCTCCCCAGTCCATTATAACATACCTGTCCTCCCCAGCCCATTATAACATACCTGTCCTCCCATTATAACATACCTGTCCTCCCCAGCCCATTATAACATACCTGTCCTCCCATTATAACATACCTGTCCTCCCATTATAACATACCTGTCCTCCCATTATAACATACCTGTCCTCCCCAGCCCATTATAACATACCTGTCCTCCCCAGTCCATTATAACATACCTGTCCTCCCCAGCCAATTATAACATACTTGTCCTCCCCAGCCAATTATAACATACCTGTCCTCCCATTATAACATACCTGTCCTCCCATTATAACATACCTGTCCTCCCCAGCCCATTATAACATACCTGTCCTCCCATTATAACATACCTGTCCTCCCCAGTCCATTATAATATACCTGTCCTCCCCAGTCCATTATAACATACCTGTCCTCCCATTATAACATACCTGTCCTCCCCAGCCCATTATAACATACCTGTCCTCCCCAGCCCATTATAACATACCTGTCCTCCCCAGCCCATTATAACATACCTGTCCTCCCCAGTCCATTATAATATAACTGTCCTCCCCAGCCCATTATAACATACCTGTCCTCCTCAGCCCATTATAACATACCTGTCCTCCCATTATAACATACCTGTCCTCCCCAGCCCATTATAACATACCTGTCCTCCCATTATAACATACCTGTCCTCCCCAGTCCATTATAATATACCTGTCCTCCCCAGTCCATTATAACATACCTGTCCTCCCATTATAACATACCTGTCCTCCCCAGCCCATTATAACGTACCTGTCCTCCCCAGCCCATTATAACGTACCTGTCCTCCCCAGTCCATTATAACATACCTGTCCTCCCATTATAACATACCTGTCCTCCCCAGTCCATTATAACATACCTGTCCTCCCATTATAACATACCTGTCCTCCCCAGCCCATTATAACATACCTGTCCTACCCATCCCATTATAACATACCTGTCCTCCCCAGTCCATTATAACATACCTGTCCTCCCATTATAACATACCTGTCCTCCCCAGCCCATTATAACGTACCTGTCCTCCCCAGCCCATTATAACATACCTGTCCTCCCATTATAACATACCTGTCCTCCCCAGCCCATTATAACATACCTGTCCTCCCATTATAACATACCTGTCCTCCCATTATAACATACCTGTCCTCCCATTATAACATACCTGTCCTCCCCAGCCCATTATAACATACCTGTCCTCCCCAGTCCATTATAACATACCTGTCCTCCCCAGCCAATTATAACATACCTGTCCTCCCATTATAACATACCTGTCCTCCCATTATAACATACCTGTCCTCCCCAGCCCATTATAACATACCTGTCCTCCCATTATAACATACCTGTCCTCCCCAGTCCATTATAATATACCTGTCCTCCCCAGTCCATTATAACATACCTGTCCTCCCATTATAACATACCTGTCCTCCCCAGCCCATTATAACATACCTGTCCTCCCCAGCCCATTATAACATACCTGTCCTCCCCAGCCCATTATAACATACCTGTCCTCCCCAGTCCATTATAATATAACTGTCCTCCCCAGCCCATTATAACATACCTGTCCTCCTCAGCCCATTATAACATACCTGTCCTCCCATTATAACATACCTGTCCTCCCCAGCCCATTATAACATACCTGTCCTCCCATTATAACATACCTGTCCTCCCCAGTCCATTATAATATACCTGTCCTCCCCAGTCCATTATAACATACCTGTCCTCCCATTATAACATACCTGTCCTCCCCAGCCCATTATAACGTACCTGTCCTCCCCAGCCCATTATAACATACCTGTCCTCCCCAGTCCATTATAATATACCTGTCCTCCCCAGTCCATTATAACATACCTGTCCTCCCATTATAACATACCTGTCCTCCCCAGTCCATTATAACATACCTGTCCTCCCATTATAACATACCTGTCCTCCCCAGCCCATTATAACATACCTGTCCTCCCCAGTCCATTATAACATACCTGTCCTCCCATTATAACATACCTGTCCTCCCCAGCCCATTATAACGTACCTGTCCTCCCATTATAACATACCTGTCCTCCCCAGCCCATTATAACGTACCTGTCCTCCCCAGTCCATTATAATGCACCGGTCCTGTTCTGCCCAGCCATGTGACTTCATAGGTTGAGTGACGTTATGATTGGGTAGATTTGACGTACCTGTCCTCCCTAGGCCGGCGTGACAGTGGACGGCCATCTTTCCCTCCTGGATGGCGAACGACATCACCTTGACCATGTCCAGTATAGTAGTCAGGGACGCCACGCCGTAGTCCTTCCAGCCGAAGTTATAGAAATAGACTGGAAACGGAGGAAAGACAATAGGACTTCTCATCCCAAAACACACCCTATTCCCTATAGAATGAAACTATAGAATGAAACTAGTGACCAAAGCAGTGCACTATAGAGACTAGGGTGGCAATTGAGACGGAGTAAGATCATGAACTACAATCGACCCCAACGATGTGGGCCAGAAGTATACAAAATGGTGTCGTCTAAGAGCGATGACGTGTTATACATTGTTACAAAGAAGGGCCAGAAGTATACAGAATGATATATAATACATATACATACATTAAAATGCAAATTAATTACTTAAAAATCATACAATGTAATTTTCTGTATTTTTGTTTTAGATTCCGTCTCTCACAGTTGAAGCGTACCTATGATAAAATGTACAGACGTCTACATGCTTTGTAAGTAGGAAAACCTGCAAAATCGGCAGTGTTTCAAATACTTGTTCTCCCCACTGTACATACATACAGTGCATTCAGGCCCCTTGACTTTTTCCACATTTTGTTACGTTACAGCCTTATTCCAAAATGGATTAAATATTTTTTTTCCCCTCATCAATCGACACAGAATACTCCATAACGACAAAGCAGAAACAGGCTTTTAAGAAATTTGTACAAAAAAAAACAGAAATACCTTATTTACATAAGTATTCAGACCCTTTGCTATGAGACTCGAAATTGAGCTCAGGTGCTTCCTGTTTCCATTGATCATCCTTGAGATGTTTCTACAACTTGATTGGAGTCCACCTGTGGTAAATTCAATTGATCGGACATGATTTGGAAAGGCACACACCTGTCTATATAAGGTCCCACAGATGACAGGGCATGTCAAAGCAAAAACCAAGACGTGAGGTACAAGGAATTGTACGTAGAGCTCCGGACTGGGGCAAAGGTTCATCTTTCCAACAGGACAACGACCCTAAGTACACAGCCAAGACAACGCGAGAGTGGCTTCGGGACAAGTCTCTGAATGTCTTTGAGTGGCCCAGCCAGAGCCCGGACTTGAACCCGATCAAACATCTCTGGAGAGACCTGAAAATAGCCTTGCAGCTACGCTCCCCAACCAACCTGAGAGGATCTGCAGAGAAGAATGTGATAAACTCCCCAAATACAGGTGTGCCAAGCTTGCAGCGTCATAACCAAGAAGAGTTGAGGCTGTAATCGATGCTAAAGGTGCTTCAACAAGGTACTAACTACAGGGAATGAATACTTACATAAACGTGATATTTCAGTTGTTGTTTTTTATAAATGAGCAAAAAATGTCTAAAAACCTGTAGATTTTTTTGTTTTCTTTTTAATCCATTTTAGAGTAAGGCTGTAATGTAACAAAATGTGGAAAAAGTCAAGGGGTCTGAAAACTTTCCGAAAGCCCTGTGTGACATATGAAATGTTTCTATTCCTTTGACACTGTCCTCCCGGGTGGCGCAGTGGTCTAGGGCACTGCATCGCAGTGCTAGCTGCGCCACCAGAGTCTCTGGGTTCGCGCCCAGGCTCTGTCGCAGCCGGCCGCGACCGGGAGGTCCGTGGGGCGACGCACAATTGGGCTAGCGTCGTCCGGGTTAGGGAGGGTTTGGCCGGTAGGGATATCCTTGTCTCAGTATGTAAAAATGTAATTAAAATGTATAAAAAAAATGTATAAAAATGTATAAAATGTATGCACTCTACTGTAAATCGCTCTGGATAAGAGCGTCTGCTAAATGACTAAAATGTAAAATGTACTTATGTGAGTGTAATGTTAACTGTTCATTTTTTATTGTTTATTTCACTTTAGTATCGATTACACTTGCTTTGGCTATGTAAACATGTGTTTCCCATGCCAATAAAGCCCTTTGAATTGAATTGATTGAGAGGTAAAGATACTCACTGCCAGCCTCCATGAACATCTCAGGTCTGTAGGTGAATCCAGAGTCGTGTTCCAGAGGGTTACCACAGCTGGCGTGTTCCCCGGGACGCTGCAGGTTGATCACCGTACGAAGGCCACACCTAGAGGGAACATGTTGTCAGCTATCAGACCCACCAATAGGCCTACACATCACACCTGAAAACACCAGGAGAACACTAACTGTCACTAGCTATTAGCACCACCAGGAGAACACTAGCTATTAGCACCACCAGGAGACCACTAGCTATTAGCACCACCAGGAGACCACTAGCTATTAGCACCACCAGGAGACCACTAGCTATTAGCACCACCAGGAGAACACTAGCTATTAGCACCACCAGGAGACCACTAGCTGTCACTAGCTATTAGCACCACCAGGAGACCACTAGCTATTAGCACCACCAGGAGAACACTAGCTATTATCACCACCAGGAGAACACTAACTGTCACTAGCTATTAGCACCACCAGGAGACCACTAGCTATTAGCACCACCAGGAGACCACTAGCTATTAGCACCACCAGGAGACCACTAGCTATTAGCACCACCAGGAGACCACTAGCTATTAGCACCACCAGGAGACCACTAGCTATTATCACCACCAGGAGACCACTAGCTATTATCACCACCAGGAGAACACTAGCTATTAGCACCACCAGGAGACCACTAGCTATTAGCACCACCAGGAGACCACTAGCTATTAGCACCACCAGGAGACCACTAGCTATTATCACCACCAGGAGAACACTAGCTATTAGCACCACCAGGAGACCACTAGCTATTATCACCACCAGGAGAACACTAGCTATTAGCACCACCAGGAGACCACTAGCTGTCACTAGCTATTAGCACCACCAGGAGACCACTAGCTATTAGCACCACCAGGAGAACACTAGCTATTATCACCACCAGGAGAACACTAGCTATTAGCACCACCAGGAGAACACTAGCTGTCACTAGCTATTAGCACCGCCATGAGACCACTAGCTATTAGCACCACCAGGAGACCACTAGCTACTAGCACCAACAGGAGACCACTAGCACCACCAGGAGCCCATTAGCTATTAGCACCACCAGGAGACCACTGGCTATTAGCACCACCAGGAGCCCACTAGCTATTAGCACCACCAACTAGTGGTCTCCTGGTGGTCTCAGGTGTGTAGGCCTATTGGTGGTGCTAATAACTAGTGACAGCTAGTGTTTAGTCTTGTAAAAACACCAACCACCAAATAAAGGAGAGTACCTTGTAAACTGTTCAATGATATTGTATTTCTCGAGGATTTCAGTAGAAGGCCTTGCCATCGCCAGCAAGTTGTCAGTTATCCTGCAGAGAGAGAGAGAAAGAGACACAGAGCGAGAGAGAGAGGAATGACACGGTGATTACACATCAGGACGGTTCACACAGCGTTAATGAATCACATACAGTACATGTAATATGAAGTATTTAAACGGAGCAGCCAGGAAAACAAGCGGATGAATGATGCTACCAGTTAAGCTGTTGGGCATTAGTTACGGGCCATGTGTGGCAGTGGAGGAGAGTGGAAAAGGGTGAGCAGCGTGTATTGATTACTTTGTGTTTACTTATTGATCAGGTATCTGTGACACCACCCAGCTGGCTGCCTCAGACATGGGAGGAGCAGCGTAGCAGAGGACTTACAGGAAAAATAAAGAATATTAAGGATACCCAGAGAATACAAAGAGAATATACAATAGACAGAGAATATAGAACACGCAGAGAATATAGAATACACAGACAATATAGAATACACAGAGAATATAGAATACAAAGAGAATATACAATAGACAGAGAATATAGAATACACAGACAATTTAGAATACACATATTTACATTTAAGTCATTTAGCAGACGTTCTTATCCAGAGCGACTTACAAATTGGTGCATTCACCTTATGACATCCAGTGGAACAGCCACTTTACAATAGTGCATCTAAATCTTTTAAGGGGGGGGGGGGGGGGTTAGAAGGGTTACTTTATCCTATCCTAGGTATTCCTTAAAGAGGTGGGGTTTCAGGTGTGACATAAGTTATTACAGTTTTTAATTTCCCGTTGGTAGGATAAACGTGCTTTCAGTTCGTCCCATTTATTTTCCAGCGATTGAACGTTAGCTAGCAGAACGAAAGGCAAGGGCAAATTAGCCACTCGTCTCCTGATCCTCACAAGGCTGATCTCTTTCCGCGAAACCTACGTTTCCTTTTCCAGCGAATCACGGGGATCTGGTCGGGTGTCTGTAGTATATCCCTCGCGTCCGACTCATTAAAGAACTCCTCGTCCAACTTGAGGTGACTGATGTCCCAGTTCTGATGTCCAGAAGCTCTTTTCGGTCATAAGAGACGGTAGCAGAAACATTATGTACAAAATAACTTACAAACAACGCAAAAAAACTAAAGAAATTGCATTAAAAAAAAAATATATATATATATATCTCATATATATATATACACTGCTCAAAAAAATAAAGGGAACACTAAAATAACACATCCTAGATCTGAATGAATGAAATATTCTTATTAAATACTTTTTTCTTTACATAGTTGAATGTGCTGACAACAAAATCACACAAACATTATAAATGGAAATCAAATTTATCAACCCATGGAGGTCTGGATTTGGAGTCACACACAAAATTAAAGTGGAAAACCATTGGCTGATCCAACTTTGATGTAATGTCCTTAAAACAAGTTAAAATGAGGCTCAGTAGTGTGTGTGGCCTCCACGTGCCTGTATGACCTCCCTACAACGCCTGGGCATGCTCCTGAGGAGGTGGCGGATGGTCTCCTGAGGGATCTCCTCCCAGACCTGGACTAAAGCATCCGCCAACTCCTGGACAGTCTGTGGTGCAACGTGGCGATGGTGGATGGAGCGAGACATAATGTGCTCAATTGGATTCAGGTCTGGGGAACGGGCGGACAAGTCCATAGCATCAATGCCTTCCTCTTGCAGGAACTGCTGACACACTCCAGACACGTGAGGTCTAGCATTGTCTTGCATTAGGAGGAACCCAGGGCCAACCGGACCAGCATATGGTCTCACAAGGGGTCTGAGGATCTCATCTCGTTACCTAATGGCAGTCAGGCTACCTCTGGCGAGCACATGGAGGGCTGTGCGGCCCCCCAAAGAAATGCCACCCTACACCATGACTGACCCACCGCCAAACCGGTCATGCTGGAGGATGTTGCAGGCAGCAGAACGTTCTCCACGGCGTCTCCAGACTATGTCACGTCTGTCACATGTGCTCAGTGTGAACCTGCTTTCATCTGTGAAGAGCACAGGGCGCCAGTGGCAAATATGCCAATCTTGGTGTTCTCTGGCAAATGCCAAATGTCCTGCATGGTGTTGGGCTGTAAGCACAACCCCCACCTGTGGACGTCGGGCCCTCAAACCACCCTCATGGAGTCTGTTTCTGACCGTTTGAGCAGACACATGCACATTTGTGGCCTGCTGGAGGTCATTTTGCAGGGCTCTGGCAGTACTCCTCCTTGCACAAAGGCGGAGGTAGCGGTCCTGCTGCTGGGTTGTTGCCCTCCTACGGCCTCCTCCACGTCTCCTGATGTACTGGCCTGTCTCCTGGTAGCGCCTCCATGCTCTGGACACTACGCTGACAGACACAGCAAACCTTCTTGCCACAGCTCGCATTGATGTGCCATCCTGGATGAGCTGCACTACCTGAGACACTTGTGTGGGTTGTAGACTCCGTCTCATGCTACCACTAGAGTGAGAGCACCGCCAGCATTCAAAAGTGACCAAAACATCAGCCAGGAAACATAGGAACTGAGAAGTGGTCTGTGGTCACCACCTGCAGAACCACTCCTTTATTGGGGGTGTCTTGCTAATTGCCTATAATTTCCACCTGTTATCTATTCTATTTGCAAAACAGCATGTGAAATGTAGTAGTAGTAGTAGTAGTAGTGGTGACCTGGGAAGGGGTTAGCGGGTGCTGCAATATTGCCCACTCCTGATTCTGCAGCTGCGAGCTGGTCCTACAGGTGATATCCATTCTGCAGCAGAGGCTGGTCCTACAGGTGATCCCTATTCTGCAGCAGAGGCTGGTCCTACAGGTGATATCCATTCTGCAGCAGAGGCTGGTCCTACAGGTGATATCCATTCTGCTGCAGACGCTGGTCCTACAGGTGATTCCCATTCTGCCACAGAGGCTGGTCCTACAGGTGATATCCATTCTACCGCAGAGGCTGGTCCTACAGGTGATCCCCATTCTGCCGCAGAGGCTGGTCCTACAGGTGATCCCCATTCTGCCGCAGAGGCTGGTCCTACAGGTGATCCCCATTCTGCCGCAGAGGCTGGTCCTACAGGTGATACCCATTCTGCCGCAGAGGCTGGTCCTACAGATGATCCCCATTCTGCCGCAGAGGCTGATCCTACAGGTGATCCCCATTCTGCCGCAGAGGCTGGTCCTACAGGTGATCCCTATTCTGCCGCAGAGGCTGGTCCTACAGGTGAAACCCATTCTGCCGCAGAGGCTGGTCCTACAGGTGATCCCCATTCTGCCGCAGAGGCTGGTCCTACAGGTGATCCCCATTCTGCCGCAGAGGCTGGTCCTACAGGTGATACCCATTCTGCCGCAGAGGCTGGTCCTACAGATGATCCCTATTCTGCCGCAGAGGCTGGTCCTACAGGTGATCCCCATTCTGCCGCAGAGGCTGGTCCTACAGGTGATCCCCATTCTGCCGCAGAGGCTGATCCTACAGGTGATCCCCATTCTGCCGCAGAGGCTGGTCCTACAGGTGCCTCCCATTCTGCCGCAGAGGCTGGTCCTACAGGTGATCCCCATTCTGCCGCAGAGGCTGGTCCTACAGGTGATCCCCATTCTGCCGCAGAGGCTGGTCCTACAGGTGATATCCATTCTGCCGCAGAGGCTGGTCCTACAGGTGATCCCCATTCTGCCGCAGAGGCTGGTCCTACAGGTGATCCCCATTCTGTCGCAGAGGCTGGTCCTACAGGTGATCCCCATTCTGCCGCAGAGGCTGGTCCTACAGATGATGACCCCATTCTGCCGCAGAGACTGGTCCTACAGGTGATATCCATTCTGCCGCAGAGGCTGGTCCTACAGGTGAACCCTATTCTGCAGCAGAGGCTGGTCCTTCAGGTGATCCCCATTCTGCCGCAGAGGCTGGTCCTACAGGTGATCCCTATTCTGCCGCAGAGGCTGGTCCTACAGGTGAAACCCATTCTGCCGCAGAGGCTGGTCCTACAGGTGATCCCTATTCTGCCGCAGAGGCTGGTCCTACAGGTGATCCCCATTCTGCCGCAGAGGCTGGTCCTACAGGTGATCCCTATTCTGCCGCAGAGGCTGGTCCTACAGGTGATCCCCATTCTGCCGCAGAGGCTGGTCCTACAGGTGATCCCCATTCTGCCGCAGAGGCTGATCCTACAGGTGATCCCCATTCTGCCGCAGAGGCTGGTCCTACAGGTGCCTCCCATTCTGCCGCAGAGGCTGGTCCTACAGGTGATCCCCATTCTGCCGCAGAGGCTGGTCCTACAGGTGATCCCCATTCTGCCGCAGAGGCTGGTCCTACAGGTGATATCCATTCTGCCGCAGAGGCTGGTCCTACAGGTGATCCCCATTCTGCCGCAGAGGCTGGTCCTACAGGTGATCCCCATTCTGTCGCAGAGGCTGGTCCTACAGGTGATCCCCATTCTGCCGCAGAGGCTGGTCCTACAGATGATGACCCCATTCTGCCGCAGAGACTGGTCCTACAGGTGATATCCATTCTGCCGCAGAGGCTGGTCCTACAGGTGAACCCTATTCTGCAGCAGAGGCTGGTCCTTCAGGTGATCCCCATTCTGCCGCAGAGGCTGGTCCTACAGGTGATCCCCATTCTGCCGCAGAGGCTGGTCCTACAGGTGATCCCCATTCTGCCGCAGAGGCTTGTCCTACAGGTTATTCCCATTTTGCCGCAGAGGCTGGTCCTACAGATGATCCCCATTCAGCCTACAGGTGACCCCCATTCTGCCTACAGGTGATCCCTATTCTGCAGCAGAGGCTGGTCCTACAGGTGATCCCCATTCTGCCGCAGAGGCTGGTCCTACAGGTGATCCCTATTCTGCCGCAGAGGCTGGTCCTACAGGTGAAACCCATTCTGCCGCAGAGGCTGGTCCTACAGGTGATCCCTATTCTGCCGCAGAGGCTGGTCCTACAGGTGATCCCCATTCTGCCGCAGAGGCTGGTCCTACAGGTGATCCCTATTCTGCCGCAGAGGCTGGTCCTACAGGTGATCCCCATTCTGCCGCAGAGGCTGGTCCTACAGGTGATCCCCATTCTGCCGCAGAGGCTGATCCTACAGGTGATCCCCATTCTGCCGCAGAGGCTGGTCCTACAGGTGATCCCTATTCTGCAGCAGAGGCTGGTCCTACAGGTGATCCCCATTCTCCCTACAGGTGATCCCCATTCTCCCTACAGGTGATCCCTATTCTGCAGCAGAGGCTGGTCCTACAGGTGATCCCTATTCTGCAGCAGAGGCTGGTCCTACAGGTGATCCCCATTCTCCCTACAGGTGATCCCCATTCTCCCTACAGGTGATCCCTATTCTGCAGCAGAGGCTGGTCCTACAGGTGATCCCCATTCAGCCTACAGATGACCCCCATTCTCCCTACAGGTGATCCCTATTCTGCAGCAGAGTTTGGTCCTACAGGTGATCCCTATTCTGCAGCAGAGGCTGGTCCTACAGGTGACCCCCATTCTCCCTACAGGTGACCCCCATTCTCCCTACAGGTGATCCCTAATCTGCAGCAGAGGCTGGTCCTACAGGTGATCCCCATTCTGCCGCAGAGGCTGGTCCTACAGGTGATCCCTATTCTGCCGCAGAGGCTGGTCCTACAGGTGATCCCCATTCTGCCGCAGAGGCTGGTCCTACAGGTGATCCCCATTCTGCCGCAGAGGCTGGTCCTACAGGTGATTCCCATACTGCCGCAGAGGCTGGTCCTACAGATGATCCCCATTCAGCCTACAGGTGACCCCCATTCTGCCTACAGGTGATCCCTATTCTGCCGCAGAGGCTGGTCCTACAGGTGAAACCCATTCTGCCGCAGAGGCTGGTCCTACAGGTGATCCCTATTCTGCCGCAGAGGCTGGTCCTACAGGTGATCCCCATTCTGCCGCAGAGGCTGGTCCTACAGGTGATCCCTATTCTGCCGCAGAGGCTGGTCCTACAGGTGATCCCCATTCTGCCGCAGAGGCTGGTCCTACAGGTGATCCCCATTCTGCCGCAGAGGCTGGTCCTACAGGTGATTCCCATACTGCCGCAGAGGCTGGTCCTACAGATGATCCCCATTCAGCCTACAGGTGACCCCCATTCTGCCTACAGGTGATCCCTATTCTGCCGCAGAGGCTGGTCCTACAGGTGAAACCCATTCTGCCGCAGAGGCTGGTCCTACAGGTGATCCCTATTCTGCCGCAGAGGCTGGTCCTACAGGTGATCCCCATTCTGCCGCAGAGGCTGGTCCTACAGGTGATCCCTATTCTGCCGCAGAGGCTGGTCCTACAGGTGATCCCCATTCTGCCGCAGAGGCTGGTCCTACAGGTGATCCCCATTCTGCCGCAGAGGCTGATCCTACAGGTGATCCCCATTCTGCCGCAGAGGCTGGTCCTACAGGTGCCTCCCATTCTGCCGCAGAGGCTGGTCCTACAGGTGATCCCCATTCTGCCGCAGAGGCTGGTCCTACAGGTGATCCCCATTCTGCCGCAGAGGCTGGTCCTACAGGTGATATCCATTCTGCCGCAGAGGCTGGTCCTACAGGTGATCCCCATTCTGCCGCAGAGGCTGGTCCTACAGGTGATCCCCATTCTGTCGCAGAGGCTGGTCCTACAGGTGATCCCCATTCTGCCGCAGAGGCTGGTCCTACAGATGATGACCCCATTCTGCCGCAGAGACTGGTCCTACAGGTGATATCCATTCTGCCGCAGAGGCTGGTCCTACAGGTGAACCCTATTCTGCAGCAGAGGCTGGTCCTTCAGGTGATCCCCATTCTGCCGCAGAGGCTGGTCCTACAGGTGATCCCTATTCTGCAGCGGAGGCTGGTCCTACAGGTGATTCCCATTCCGCCGCAGAGGCTGGTCCTACAGGTGATCCCCATTCTGCCGCAGAGGCTGGTCCTACAGGTGATCCCCATTCTGCCGCAGAGGCTTGTCCTACAGGTTATTCCCATTTTGCCGCAGAGGCTGGTCCTACAGATGATCCCCATTCAGCCTACAGGTGACCCCCATTCTGCCTACAGGTGATCCCTATTCTGCAGCAGAGGCTGGTCCTACAGGTGATCCCCATTCTGCCTACAGGTGATCCCTATTCTGCAGCAGAGGCTGGTCCTACAGGTGATCCCCATTCAGTCTACAGGTGACCCCCATTCTGTCTACAGGTGATCCCCATTCTGCCTACAGGTGACCCCCATTCTGCCTACAGGTGACCCCCATTCTGCCTACAGGTGATCCCCATTCTGCCAACAGGTGACCCCCATTCTGCAGCAGAGGCTGGTCCTACAGGTGATCCCCATTCTGCCTACAGGTGACCCCATTCTCCCTACAGGTGGTCCCTATTCTGCAGCAGAGGCTGGTCCTACAGGTGACCCCCATTCTGCCTACAGGTGATCCCCATTCAGCCTACAGGTGATCCCCATTCTCCCTACAGGTGATCCCTATTCTGCAGCAGAGGCTGGTCCTACAGGTGATCCCCATTCCGCCGCAGAGGCTGGTCCTACAGGTGACCCCCATTCTGCCTACAGGTGATCCCCATTCAGCCTACAGGTGATCCCCATTCTCCCTACAGGTGATCCCTATTCTGCAGCAGAGGCTGGTCCTACAGGTGATCCCCATTCTCCCTACAGGTGATCCCTATTCTGCAGCAGAGGCTGGTCCTACAGGTGATCCCTATTCTGCAGCAGAGGCTGGTCCTACAGGTGATCCCCATTCTCCCTACAGGTGATCCCTATTCTGCAGCAGAGGCTGGTCCTACAGGTGATCCCTATTCTGCAGCAGAGGCTGGTCCTACAGGTGATCCCCATTCTCCCTACAGGTGATCCCCATTCTCCCTACAGGTGATCCCTATTCTGCAGCAGAGGCTGGTCCTACAGGTGATCCCCATTCAGCCTACAGATGACCCCCATTCTCCCTACAGGTGATCCCTATTCTGCAGCAGAGTTTGGTCCTACAGGTGATCCCTATTCTGCAGCAGAGGCTGGTCCTACAGGTGACCCCCATTCTCCCTACAGGTGACCCCCATTCTCCCTACAGGTGATCCCTAATCTGCAGCAGAGGCTGGTCCTACAGGTGATCCCCATTCTGCCGCAGAGGCTGGTCCTACAGGTGATCCCTATTCTGCAGCAGAGGCTGGTCCTACAGGTGATTCCCATTCTGCCGCAGAGGCTGGTCCTACAGGTGATCCCCATTCTGCCGCAGAGGCTGGTCCTACAGGTGATCCCCATTCTGCCGCAGAGGCTGGTCCTACAGGTGATTCCCATACTGCCGCAGAGGCTGGTCCTACAGATGATCCCCATTCAGCCTACAGGTGACCCCCATTCTGCCTACAGGTGATCCCTATTCTGCAGCAGAGGCTGGTCCTACAGGTGATCCCCATTCTGCCTACAGGTAATCCCTATTCTGCAGCAGAGGCTGGTCCTACAGGTGATCCCTATTCACTCTACAGGTGACCCCCATTCTGCCTACAGGTGATCCCCATTCTGCCTACAGGTGACCCCCATTCTGCCTACAGGTGACCCCCATTCTGCCTACAGGTGATCCCCATTCTGCCTACAGGTGACCCCCATTCTGCAGCAGAGGCTGGTCCTACAGGTGATCCCCATTCTGCCTACAGGTGATCCCCATTCTCCCTACAGGTGATCCCTATTCTGCAGCAGAGGCTGGTCCTACAGGTGACCCCCATTCTGCCTACAGGTGATCCCCATTCAGCCTACAGGTGATCCCCATTCTCCCTACAGGTGATCCCTATTCTGCAGCAGAGGCTGGTCCTACAGGTGATCCCCATTCCGCCGCAGAGGCTGGTCCTACAGGTGACCCCCATTCTGCCTACAGGTGATCCCCATTCAGCCTACAGGTGATCCCCATTCTCCCTACAGGTGATCCCTATTCTGCAGCAGAGGCTGGTCCTACAGGTGATCCCCATTCTCCCTACAGGTGATCCCTATTCTGCAGCAGAGGCTGGTCCTACAGGTGATCCCTATTCTGCAGCAGAGGCTGGTCCTACAGGTGATCCCCATTCTCCCTACAGGTGATCCCTATTCTGCAGCAGAGGCTGGTCCTACAGGTGATCCCTATTCTGCAGCAGAGGCTGGTCCTACAGGTGATCCCCATTCTCCCTACAGGTGATCCCTATTCTGCAGCAGAGGCTGGTCCTACAGGTGATCCCTATTCTGCAGCAGAGGCTGGTCCTACAGGTGATCCCCATTCTCCCTACAGGTGATCCCCATTCTCCCTACAGGTGATCCCTATTCTGCAGCAGAGGCTGGTCCTACAGGTGATCCCCATTCAGCCTACAGGTGACCCACATTCTCCCTACAGGTGATCCCTATTCTGCAGCAGAGTTTGGTCCTACAGGTGATCCCTATTCTGCAGCAGAGGCTGGTCCTACAGGTGACCCCCATTCTCCCTACAGGTGATCCCTATTCTGCAGCAGAGGCTGGTCCTACAGGTGATCCCTATTCTGCAGCAGAGGCTGGTCCTACAGGTGATCCCCATTCTCCCTACAGGTGATCCCCATTCTCCCTACAGGTGATCCCTATTCTGCAGCAGAGTTTGGTCCTACAGGTGATCCCTATTCTGCAGCAGAGGCTGGTCCTACAGGTGATCCCCATTCTCCCTACAGGTGATCCCTATTCTGCAGCAGAGGCTGGTCCTACAGGTGATCCCTATTCTGCAGCAGAGGCTGGTCCTACAGGTGATCCCCATTCTCCCTACAGGTGATCCCCATTCTCCCTACAGGTGATCCCTATTCTGCAGCAGAGGCTGGTCCTACAGGTGATCCCCATTCAGCCTACAGGTGACCCACATTCTCCCTACAGGTGATCCCTATTCTGCAGCAGAGTTTGGTCCTACAGGTGATCCCTATTCTGCAGCAGAGGCTGGTCCTACAGGTGACCCCCATTCTCCCTACAGGTGACCCCCATTCTCCCTACAGGTGATCCCTATTCTGCAGCAGAGGCTGGTCCTACAGGTGATCCCCATTCCGCCGCAGAGGCTGGTCCAGGTCTCCATCATCATCCTCAGGCTTCACAATGTCCTGGTTGCTGAGGCAGACGTGCAGCATTCAACCACCTCAGGCACAAAGGTAGGATTCACCTCCAGGCCTTCATGATGGAGCTTCACCGGGTGTTCATTATCCTGAAGGACCACTCCACCACATTCCTCGCCTTGGAATGCTTTGCATTGTAGGTGACCTCCACTGCACCCATCACTGGCTGCCTGTAGGGTCATTATACAGATGGGCTCGGCCAGGCAGAGTTACCCTCTATCCCTTAGGATGGAGGGTAAAGGACTGTGTTTCAGGACCCTGGTGTCATGCACAGATCCGTGGAAGGCAATGTAGATGAACCTGCACCTGTGGTCACAGGTGGCCTGTAGCTGATATGAATAAAACTCTTCATGATCCCACCACTGACCCTATGGATGACATCGAGCACTGTGGTCCGGGGGACATCAAATCCCTCAGACACAACAGGATTAGAAAGGGCACTGGCCAGCCATTAGACAAACAGGAGGCTTTCCAAGATCTGGCCCCAGCCATGGTCCTGGTCTTCATGCTGCAAGGCCTCTACCAGCCTGTCAAAAGAGGGTCAATCGGAAGTGGGGCTTGAGGTCCAGGTCGGCCAGGATGGGTACATTGGGATTTAGCACAAAGTAGGGTCCTCTGCCACCAGTCTGTGATGAGAAAAGGCAACTTTTCCAAATTGAAACAAAATAAATAGCTTTAACATGATTTGATATGTAGGCCTGTGTGTGTGTGTGCATTACTGAATGTAGACTATAGGCTACACTAAACGACATGTTCTAATATTACAATCCAAGTAGATGTATCAAATTGGGGATGAACTTGGCTACATACAGACCAGTACAGAGTGTAATAATTGACTTAAATGTGGCCTACCGACATTTGCATTTTGATCAAGGAAAATACAGAGCCTCAACAGAACCCCTCTTTGACCAGATGCCTGTCGTCTCCTCCTCCTTCCAGCCTCGGTCTTCTGAACAGCCAACTGGCGGCGGCTCATCATTCTGAACAGCCAACTGGCGGCGGTTCATCATTCTGAACAGCCAACTGGCGGCGGTTCATCATTCTGAACAGCCAACTGGCGGCGGTTCATCATTCTGAACAGCCAACTGGCGGCGGCTCATCATTCTGAACAGCCAACTGGCGGCGGCTCATCATTCTGAACAGCCAACTGGCGGCGGCTCATCATTCTGAACAGCCAACTGGCGGCAGCTCATCATTCTGAACAGCCAACTGGCGGCGGCTCATCATTCTGAACAGCCAACTGGCGGCAGCTCATCATTCTGAACAGCCAACTGGCGGCGGTTCATCATTCTGAACAGCCAACTGGCGGCAGCTCATCATTCTGAACAGCCAACTGGCGGCAGCTCATCATTCTGAACAGCCAACTGACACGGCTCATCATTCTGAACAGCCAACTGGCGGCGGTTCATCATTCTGATCAGCCAACTGGCGGCGGCTCATCATTCTGAACAGCCAACTGGCGGCGGCTCATAATTCTGAACAGCCAACTGGCGGCGGCTCATCATTCTGAACAGCCAACTGGCGGCGGCTCATCATTCTGAACAGCCAACTGACGGCGGCAGTTCATCATTATCGCCAGGACAACAAATACAGCTGCCGTGAAAGCAAAATACATGGCTAACAACGACAGATAGACAGCAAGGACTATGAGATGTGGTGAGTTGCCCGCCGCAGGTAACGTTAAGTTGTGTGTGGTATGACTGTCTCGAGCCGCAAACAGTGAATGGTGTGCCGAGTGGAGCCACAGAGGGTTTAACATACTATAACAATGGACACAAACAACGACACATCAATACAGACGGAGGAAAACAGACAGACAACGACACATCAATACAGACAGAGGAAAAGAGACAACGACACATCAATACAGACAGAGGAAAACAGACAACGACACATCAATACAGACAGAGGAAAACAGACAACGACACATCCAATACAGACGGAGGAAAACAGACAACGACACATCAATACAGATGGAGGAAAACAGACAGACAACGACACATCAATACAGACGGAGGAACACAGACAACGACACATGAATACAGATGGAGGAAAACAGACAACGACACATCCAATACAGACAGAGGAAAACAGACAACGACACATCAATACAGACAGAGGAAAACAGACAACGACACATCAATACAGACGGAGGAAAACAGACAACGACACATCAATACAGACGGAGGAACACAGACAACGACACATCAATACAGACGGAGGAAAACAGACAGACAACGACACATCAATACAGACGGAGGAAAACAGACAACGACACATCAATACAGACAGAGGAAAACAGACAACGACACATCCAATACAGACGGAGGAAAACAGACAGACAACGACACATCAATACAGACGGAGGAACACAGACAACGACACATCAATACAGACGGAGGAAAACAGACAGACAACGACACATCAATACAGACGGAGGAAAACAGACAACGACACATCAATACAGACAGAGGAAAACAGACAACGACACATCAATACAGACAGAGGAAAACAGACAACGATACATCCAATACAGACGGAGGAAAACAGACAGACAACGACACATCAATACAGACGGAGGAAAACAGACAACGACACATCAATACAGACAGAGGAAAACAGACAACGACACATCAATACAGACGGAGGAACACAGACAACGACACATCAATACAGACAGAGGAAAACAGACAACGACACATCAATACAGACAGAGGAAAACAGACAACGACACATCAATACAGACAGAGGAAAACAGACAACGACACATCCAATACAGACGGAGGAAAACAGACAGACAACGACACATCAATACAGACGGAGAAACACAGACAACGACACATCAATACAGACGGAGGAAAACAGACAACGACACATCAATACAGACGGAGGAAAACAGACAACGACACATCCAATACAGACGGAGGAAAACAGACAGACAACGACACATCAATACAGACGGAGGAAAACAGACAACGACACATCAATACAGACAGAGGAAAACAGACAGACAACGACAGATCCAATACAGACAGAGGAAAAGAGACAACGACACATCAATACAGACGGAGGAAAACAGACAACGACACATCCAATACAGACGGAGGAAAACCGACAACGACACATCAATACAGACGGAGGAACACATGTATTGACTTGATTATTCACATCATTCTTAGCTAAGCGGTGGGGTCGTTGTGTGTTCTCGATTTATTTATTTATTTATTTTTAAATACATTTTATACCTTTTTTCTCCACTCGTGGTATCCAATCGCTAGTAATTACTATCTTGTCTCATCGCTACAACTCCCGTACGGGCTCGGGAGAGACGAAGGTCGAAAGCCATGCGTCCTCCGAGGCACAACCCAACCAAGCCGCACTGCTTCTTAACACAGCGCGCCTCCAACCCGGAAGCCAGCCGCACCAATGTGTCGGAGGAAACACCGTGCACCCGCCCCCCCTCGGTTAACGCGCACTGCCCCCGGCCCGCCACAGGAGACGCTGGTGCGCGATGAGACAAGGATATCCCTACCGGCCAAACCCTCCCTAACTCGGACGAAGCTGGGCCAATTGTGCGCCGCCCCACGGACCTCCCGGTCGCGGCCGGCTGCGACAGAGCCTGGGCGCGAACCCAGTCTCTGGTGGCACAGCTAAGCGCTGCGATGCAGTGCCCTAGACCACTGCGCCACCCGGGAGGCCCCTCGATGGACATTGCTAATGAAGTTGTAAGATGTCTAGATAGTAATTTGTTATGCTAACAAGCTAGCATCAACCTCCGAAAGACAGGTCGATGCGCTAGTACACTTAACTGAAAAGGACACCGTGCGTTTACAGTATACTAAAATGAACTAATAGTACTCATGAAGTATGTAGTGCACAGTATGTTAGTATGGGAACACAGCTCCAGTCTGTTTGTCCTTGGCCGCCCCCTCAACTGAACCGACGCTGCCTTTACAGACTAACTTGCCTCAACTTGATCCCAAACCGACTGACACGCTTTCAATCTCCATCATTTACATATTTATTTGTTGTCTTACTTTTTTTTTTGCGCTTTGAGATTCTTTGAAAAGTCAAAGAATGCATTGTTGTTATGTATATC